>NC_053496.1:875833-1067858 GCF_905171775.1 Rana temporaria
ATATACTCCTATCCCCTCCGTCTCTTCCTAATATTTCCTATATACTCCTATCCCCTCCGTCTCCTCCTAATATTTCCTATATACTCCTATCCCTCCGTCTCTTCCTTATATTTCCTATATACTCCTATCCCTTCCGTCTCCTCCTTATATTTCCTATATACTCCTATCCCCTCCGTCTCTTCCTAATATTTCCTATATACTCCTATCCCCTCCTTATATTTCCTATATACTCCTATCCCCTCCGTCTCTTCCTAATATTTCCTATATACTCCTATCCCCTCCGTCTCCTCCTTATATTTCCTATATACTCCTATCCCCTCCGTCTCTTCCTTATATTTCCTATATACTCCTATCCCCTCCGTCTCTTCCTTATATTTCCTATATACTCCTATCCCCTCCGTCTCTTCCTAATATTTCCTATATACTCCTATCCCTCCGTCTCTTCCTAATATTTCCTATATACTCCTATCCCCTCCGTCTCTTCCTAATATTTCCTATATACTCCTATCCCCTCCGTCTCTTCCTAATATTTCCTATATACTCCTATCCCCTCCGTCTCTCCTTATATTTCCTATATACTCCTATCCCCTCCGTCTCTTCCTTATATTTCCTATATACTCCTATCCCCTCCGTCTCTTCCTAATATTTCCTATATACTCCTATCCCCTCCGTCTCCTCCTTATATTTCCTATATACTCCTATCCCCTCCGTCTCTTCCTTATATTTCCTATATACTCCTATCCCCTCCGTCTCTTCCTAATATTTCCTATATACTCCTATCCCCTCCGTCTCTTCCTAATATTTCCTATATACTCCTATCCCCTCCGTCTCTTCCTAATATTTCCTATATACTCCTATCCCCTCCGTCTCTTCCTAATATTTCCTATATACTCCTATCCCCTCCGTCTCCTCCTTATATTTCCTATATACTCCTATCCCCTCCGTCTCTTCCTTATATTTCCTATATACTCCTATCCCCTCCGTCTCTTCCTAATATTTCCTATATACTCCTATCCCCTCCGTCTCTTCCTTATATTTCCTATATACTCCTATCCCCTCCGTCTCCTCCTAATATTTCCTATATACTCCTATCCCCTCCGTCTCTTCCTAATATTTCCTATATACTCCTATCCTCTTCGTCTCTTCCTCATATTTCCTATATACTCCTATCCCCTCCGTCTCTTCCTAATATTTCCTATATACTCCTATCCCCTCCGTCTCTTCCTTATATTTCCTATATACTCCTATCCCCTCCGTCTCTTCCTAATATTTCCTATATACTCCTATCCCCTCCGTCTCCTCCTTATATTTCCTATATACTCCTATCCCCTCCGTCTCCTCCTTATATTTCCTATATACTCCTATCCCCTCCGTCTCCTCCTTATATTTCCTATATACTCCTATCCCCTCCGTCTCTATCCCAATATTTCCTATATACTCCTATCCCCATCCGTCTCCTCTTAATATTTCCTATATACTCCTATCTCCTCCGTCTCTTCCTAATATTTCCTATATACTCCTATCCCCTCCGTCTCTTCCTAATATTTCCTATATACTCCTATCCCCTCCGTCTCTTCCTAATATTTCCTATATACTCCTATCCCCTCCAACTCTTCCTAATTTTTCCTATATACTCCTATCCCCTCCGTCTCTTCCTAATATTTCCTATATACTCCTATCCCCTCCGTCTCTTCCTAATATTTCCTATATACTCCTATCCTCTTCGTCTCTTCCTCATATTTCCTATATACTCCTATCCCCTCCGTCTCTTCCTAATATTTCCTATATACTCCTATCCCCTCCGTCTCTTCCTAATATTTCCTATATACTCCTATCCCCTCCGTCTCTTCCTAATATTTCCTATATACTCCTACCCCCTCCGTCTCTTCCTAATATTTCCTATATACTCCTATCCCCTCCGTCTCTTCCTAATATTTCCTATATACTCCTATCCCCTCTGTCTCTTCCTAATATTTCCTATATACTCCTATCCCCTCCGTCTCTTCCTAATATTTCCTATATACTCCTATCCCCTCCGTCTCCTCCTTATATTTCCTATATACTCCTATCCCCTCCGTCTCTTCCTTATATTTCCTATATACTCCTATCCCCTCCGTCTCTTCCTAATATTTCCTATATACTCCTATCCCTCCGTCTCTTCCTAATATTTCCTATATACTCCTATCCCTCCGTCTCCTCCTAATATTTCCTATATCTTCCTATCCCCTCCGTCTCCTCCTAATATTTCCTATATACTCCTATCCCCTCCGTCTCTTCCTAATATTTCCTATATACTCCTATCCCCTCCGTCTCTTCCTAATATTTCCTATATACTCCTATCCCTCCGTCTCTTCCTAATATTTCCTATATACTCCTATCCCCTCCGTCTCTTCCTAATATTTCCTATATACTCCTATCCCCTCCGTCTCCTCCTTATATTTCCTATATACTCCTATCCCCTCCGTCTCTTCCTTATATTTCCTATATACTCCTATCCCCTCCGTCTCTTCCTAATATTTCCTATATACTCCTATCCCTCCGTCTCTTCCTAATATTTCCTATATACTCCTATCCCTCCGTCTCCTCCTAATATTTCCTATATACTCCTATCCCCTCCGTCTCTTCCTAATATTTCCTATATACTCCTATCCCTCCGTCTCTTCCTAATATTTCCTATATACTCCTATCCTCTCCGTCTCCTCCTTATATTTCCTATATACTCCTATCCCCTCCGTCTCTTCCTAATATTTCCTATATACTCCTATCCCCTCCGTCTCTTCCTAATATTTCCTATATACTCGTATCCCCTCCGTCTCTTCCTAATATTTCCTATATACTCCTATCCCATCCGTCTCTTCCTAATATTTCCTATATACTCCTATCCCCTCCATCTCTTCCTAATATTTCCTATATACTCCTATCCCCTCCGTCTCTTCCTTATATTTCCTATATACTTCTATCCCTTCCGTCTCTTCCTAATATTTCCTATATACTCCTATCCCCTCCGTCTCTTCCTAATATTTTCTATATACTCCTATCCCCTCCGTCTCTTCCTTATATTTCCTATATACTCCTATCCCCTCCGTCTCCTCCTAATATTTCCTATATACTCCTATCCCCTCCGTCTCTTCCTAATATTTCCTATATACTCCTATCCCCTCCGTCTCTTCCTAATATTTCCTATATACTCCTATCCCCTCCGTCTCTTCCTAATATTTCCTATATACTCCTACCCCCTCCGTCTCTTCCTAATATTTCCTATATACTCCTATCCCCTCCTTATATTTCCTATATACTCCTATCCCCTCCGTCTCTTCCTAATATTTCCTATATACTCCTATCCCCTCCTTATATTTCCTATATACTCCTATCCCCTCCGTCTCTTCCTAATATTTCCTATATACTCCTATCCCCTCCGTCTCTTCCTAATATTTCCTATATACTCCTATCCCCTCCGTCTCCTCCTAATATTTCCTATATACTCCTATCCCCTCCGTCTCTTCCTTATATTTCCTATATACTCCTATCCCTTCCGTCTCCTCCTAATATTTCCTATATACTCCTATCCCCTCCATCTCCTCCTTATATTTCCTATATACTCCTATCTCCTCCGTCTCTTCCTAATATTTCCTATATACTCCTATCCCCTCCGTCTCTTCCTAATATTTCCTATATACTCCTATCCCCTCCGTCTCTTCCTTATATTTCCTATATACTCCTATCCCCTCCGTCTCTTCCTAATATTTCCTATATACTCCTATCCCCTCCGTCTCTTCCTAATATTTCCTATATACTCCTATCCCCTCCGTCTCCTCCTTATATTTCCTATATACTCCTATCCCCTCCGTCTCTTCCTAATATTTCCTATATACTCCTATCCCCTCCGTCTCTTCCTAATATTTCCTATATACTCCTATCCCCTCCTTATATTTCCTATATACTCCTATCCCCTCCGTCTCTTCCTAATATTTCCTATATACTCCTATCTCCTCCGTCTCTTCCTAATATTTCCTATATACTCCTATCCCCTCCGTCTCTTCCTAATATTTCCTATATACTCCTATCCCTTCCGTCTCCTCCTAATATTTCCTATATACTCCTATCCCCTCCATCTCCTCCTTATATTTCCTATATACTCCTATCTCCTCCGTCTCTTCCTAATATTTCCTATATACTCCTATCCCCTCCGTCTCTTCCTAATATTTCCTATATACTCCTATCCCCTCCATCTCTTCCTAATATTTCCTATATACTCCTATCCCCTCCGTCTCTTCCTAATATTTTCTATATACTCCTATCCCCTCCGTCTCTTCCTTATATTTCCTATATACTCCTATCCCCTCCGTCTCTTCCTTATATTTCCTATATACTCCTATCCCCTCCGTCTCTTCCTAATATTTCCTATATACTCCTATCCCCTCCGTCTCTTCCTAATATTTCCTATATACTCCTATCCCCTCCTTATATTTCCTATATACTCCTATCCCCTCCGTCTCTTCCTAATATTTCCTATATACTCCTATCCCCTCCGTCTCTTCCTAATATTTCCTATATACTCCTATCCCCTCCTTATATTTCCTATATACTCCTATCCCCTCCGTCTCTTCCTAATATTTCCTATATACTCCTATCTCCTCCGTCTCTTCCTAATATTTCCTATATACTCCTATCCCCTCCGTCTCTTCCTAATATTTCCTATATACTCCTATCCCCTCCGTCTCTTCCTAATATTTCCTATATACTCCTATCCCCTCCGTCTCTTCCTTATATTTCCTATATACTCCTATCCCCTCCGTCTCTTCCTAATATTTCCTATATACTCCTATCCCCTCCGTCTCTTCCTAATATTTCCTATATACTCCTATCCCCTCCTTATATTTCCTATATACTCCTATCCCCTCCGTCTCTTCCTAATATTTCCTATATACTCCTATCCCCTCCGTCTCTTCCTAATATTTCCTATATACTCCTATCCCCTCCTTATATTTCCTATATACTCCTATCCCCTCCGTCTCTTCCTAATATTTCCTATATACTCCTATCTCCTCCGTCTCTTCCTAATATTTCCTATATACTCCTATCCCCTCCGTCTCTTCCTAATATTTCCTATATACTCCTATCCCCTCCGTCTCTTCCTAATATTTCCTATATACTCCTATCCCCTCCAACTCTTCCTAATATTTCCTATATACTCCTATCCCCTCCGTCTCTTCCTAATATTTCCTATATACTCCTATCCCCTCCGTCTCTTCCTAATAGTTCCTATATACTCCTATCTCCTCCGTCTCTTCCTAATATTTCCTATATACTCCTATCCCCTCCGTCTCTTCCTAATATTTCCTATATACTCCTATCCCCTCCGTCTCTTCCTAATATTTCCTATATACTCCTATCCCCTCCGTCTCCTCCTAATATTTCCTATATACTCCTATCCCCTCCGTCTCTTCCTAATATTTCCTATATACTCCTATCCCCTCCGTCTCTTCCTTATATTTCCTATATACTCCTATCCCCTCCAACTCTTCCTAATATTTCCTATATACTCCTATCCCCTCCGTCTCTTCCTAATAGTTCCTATATACATTTAGCTTCTACAGATATCCCATGTAATGCTGTATCTTCCTAATATTCCCATTATAATCATCTAATTCCATCTCCTAGTTATGTTCCCCGTATATCCCGTGTGTCTCCATCACTTCCTAATATTCCCCAGAGCCTCATATTCCCTCTTCCTATTGGTTCCTGTAATCCCATATCCTTCTGTCACTCCTTATTTATTATTACCCATTTTATTTCATAATCTGATAAGACCCAATGACCCCCCCATGTCCCCCCACGACCCCTATCACCCGCACTCCCTTCCCCTTCTATCCGCTCTGAATGATGAAAAGTTACATCTGCTTTATTTGCTACATTATAAAAAAGATACTTTGTAAGTTTCTCTATCAGTTATATTTTGTAGCTGCATAACACTTACCTCCGCCACCCTATTATACCCTTATATTACTCCTCTGTCACCCTATTATACCCTTATATTACTCCTCTGTCACCCTATTATACCCTTATATTACTCCTCTGTCACCCTATTATACCCTTATATTACTCCTCTGTCACCCTATTATACCCTTATATTACTCCTCTGTCACCCTATTATACCCTTATATTACTCCTCCGCCACCCTATTATACCCTTATATTACTCCTCTGTCACCCTATTATACCCTTATATTACTCCTCTGTCACCCTATTATACCCTTATATTACTCCTCTGTCACCCTATTATACCCTTATATTACTCCTCTGTCACCCTATTATACCCTTATATTACTCCTCTGTCACCCTATTATACCCTTATATTACTCCTCTGTCACCCTATTATACCCTTATATTACTCCTCTGTCACCCTATTATACCCTTATATTACTCCTCCACCACCCTATTATACCCTTATATTACTCCTCTGTCACCCTATTATACCCTTATATTACTCCTCTGTCACCCTATTATACCCTTATATTACTCCGTGCTGCAGATCAGTTTCAGGGTCTTGGCGATCTTCTTCTATCCTCGGCCATCTTTATGTAGAGACGCAATTCTTTATATCAGATCCTCAGAGAGATCTTTGCCATGAGGGGCCATGTTGTCCTTCCAGTGACCAGTATGAGAGAGTGAGAGCGATAACACCAAATCTAACACACCTGAGACCTTGTAACACTAACCAGTCACATGACACCGGGGGAGGGGAAATGGCTAATTGGGCCCAATTTGGAGATTTTCACTTAGGGGTGTCCTGACTTTTGTGGCCAGCGGTTTAGATATTAATGGCTGTGTGTTGAGTGATTTGTTATACAAGCTGTACCCCCCTCCCCCCCCTGTTTACACCCCTCCCCCTGTACACTCCCCCCCCCCGTGTACACTCACTACACAACATTGTAGATACAAAGTGTCGTTTCTTCAGTGTTGTCACACATACATACTACATACCCCGCTGCTACCCTAATACCACCCTACTGAACTGGGCAGCATACTCCAGGTGCGGCCGGACCAGAGTCTTGTAGAGGGGAGAATTATTCTTTTATCTCTGGAGTTGGTCCATGTCCTCCAACTATGGTCCATGTTCTCCCTCTATGGTCCGTGTACTCACCCTATGGTCCATGTACTCCCCCTATGGTCCATGTACACCCCCTATGGTCCATGTACTCCCCCTATGGTCCATGTACACCCCCCTATGGTCCGTGTACTCACCCCTATGGTCCATGTACTCCCCCTATGGTCCATGTACTCCCCCTATGGCCCATGTACTCCCCCTATGGTCCATGTACTCCCCCTATGGTCCATGTACTTCCCCTATGGTCCATGTACTCACCCTATGGTCCATGTACTCCCCCTATGGTCCATGTACACCCCCTATGGTCCATGTACTCCTCCTATGGTCCGTGTACTCACCCCTATGGTCCATGTACTCCCCCTATGGTCCATGTACTCCCCCTATGGCCCATGTACTCCCCCTATGGTCCATGTACTCCCCCTATGGTCCATGCACTCCCCCTATGGTCCATGCTCTGCCCCTATGGTCCATGTACTCCCCCTATGGTCCATGTACTTCCCCTATGGTCCATGTACTCCCCCTATGGTCCATGTACTTCCCCTATGGTCCATGTACTTCCCCTATGGTCCATGTACTCACCCTATGGTACATGTACTCCTCCTATGGTCCATGTACTCACCCTATGGTCCATGTACTCACCCTATGGTCCATGTACTCCCCCTATGGTCCATGTACTTCCCCTATGGTCCATGTAATCCCCCTATGGTCCATGTACTCCCCCCTATGGTCCATGTACTTCCCCTATGGTCCATGTACTCCCCCTATGGTCCATGTACTTCCCCTATGGTCCATGTACTCCCCCTGTGGTCCATGTACTCCCCCTATGGTCCATGTACTCCCCCTATGGTCCTAGTACTCACCCCTATGGTCCATGTACTCCCCCTATGGTCCATGTCCTCCCCCTATGGTCCATGTACTCCCCCTATGGTCCATGTACTCCCCCCTATGGTCCGTGTACTCCCCCCTATGGTCCATGTACTCACCCTATGGTCCATGTACTCACCCTATGGTCCATGTACTCCCCCTATGGTCCATGTACTCCCCCTATGGTCCATGTCCTCCCCCCCTATGGTCCGTGTACTCCCCCCTATGGTCCATGTACTCACCCTATGGTCCATGTACTCCCCCTATGGTCCATGTACTCCCCCCTATGGTCCATGTACTCCCCCTATGGTCCATGTACTCCCCCTATGGTCCATGTACTCACCCTATGGTCCATGTACTCCCCCCTATGGTCCATGTACTCCCCCTATGGTCCATGTACTCACCCCCTATGGTCCATGTTCTCCCCCTATGGTCCGTGTACTCACCCTATGGTCCATGTACTCCCCCTATGATCCATGTACTCCCCCTATGGTCCATGTACTCCCCCTATGGTCCATGTACTCCCCCTATGATCCATGTACTCCCCCTATGGTCCATGTACTCCCCCCTATGGTCCATGTACTCCCCCCTATGGTCCGTGTACTCCCCCCTATGGTCCATGTACTCCCCCTATGGTCCATGTACTCCCCCTATGGTCCATGTACTCCCCCTATGGTCCATGTACACCCCCTATGGTCCATGTACTCCCCCTATGGTCCATGCCAACAGACCCCACTTTGTACAGTAAACTTTTATGGGGAACTGTGCCAAATGCTTTTGTAAAATCCAGATACACCACATGTACGGACCTTCCTTTATCTAGATACACCACGTCTATGGGCCTTCCTTTATCCAGATACACCACGTCTACAGGCCTTCCTTTATCCTGATACACCACGTCTATGGGCCCTCCTTTATCTAGATACACCACGTCTACGGACCTTCTCTTATCTAGATGGCAACTCCTCTCCTCATAGAAGGGTAATAGATCGGTTTGGGAAGAACGATTCTTCATGAATCCATGCTGATTCCTGCTAATGATTCCGTTCTCATTACTAAAATCTTGTATATAGTCCCCTATCATTCCCTCCAAGAGCTTACATACTATTGGTGTTAGGCTGACTGCTCTGTATATCACAGGGATGGATTTTGGGCCCTTTTTAAATATTGGTGCTACATTGGCTTTTCTCCAATCAGCTGGTACCATTCCAGTCAGTAAACTGTCAGTAAGAATTAAGAACAATGGTCTGGCAATTACTTGACTGAGTTCCCTAAGTCCCCTCGGGTGAAAGCCGTCCGGTCCCGGCGATTTATTAATGTTACGTTTCCCAAGTCTAATTCTAATTCTGTTCTCTGCTACCCATGGAGGGGCTTCCTGTGACGTGTCCTGATGGTAGACTCTGCAGTTTTGGTTACTGAAGCCCCTCCCCCGATTCCCTTGTGAAGGCCGAGGAGAAGAATAAATTCAATACCTTCCCCATCCCCCATCCTTTGTAACCAGATGTCCTTCCTCATTCTTTATGGGGCCAATATGGCCTGTCCTCCCTTTTCTTACTATTTATGTACTTAAAGAATTTCTTGGGATTTTTTCTTCTCTCCCCCGCTATGCGTCTTTCATGTTCTATCTATCCGCCCTGATTCCCCCTTACATTTCTTGTCGCATTCTTTGTAAAGTCTAAATGCTGATGATGACCCCTCAGTCTTGTATGTTTACATGACCTCTGTAACCCTGCTATAACCTTACATGACCTCTGTCACCCTACTACAACCTTACATGACCTCTGTCACCCTGCTATAACCTTACATGACCTCTGCCACCCTACTATAACCTTACATGACCTCTGCCACCCTACTACAACCTTACATGACCTCTGTAACCCTACTACAACCTTACATGACCTCTGTCACCCTACTACAACCTTACATGACCTCTGTCACCCTGCTATAACCTTACATGACCTCTGCCACCCTACTACAACCATACATGACCCCTCTGCCACCCTACTACAACCTTACATGACCTCTGCCACCCTACTATAACCATACATGACCTCTGTAACCCTGCTATAACCTTACATGACCTCTGTCACCCTACTACAACCATACATGACCTCTGTCACCCTACTATACCTTACATGACCTCTGCCACCCTACTACAACCTTACATGACCTCTGCCACCCTACTACAACCTTACATAACCTCTGCCACCCTACTACAACCTTACATAACCTCTGTCACCCTACTACAACCATACATGACCTCTGCCACCCTACTACAACCTTACATGACCTCTGCCACCCTACTATAACCTTACATGACCTCTGTCACCCTACTACAACCATACATGACCTCTGCCACCCTACTACAACCTTACATGACCTCTGCCACCCTACTATAACCTTACATGACCTCTGCCACCCTACTACAACCTTACATGACCTCTGTCACCCTACTACAACCATACATGACCTCTGCCACCCTACTACAACCTTACATGACCTCTGCCACCCTACTATAACCTTACATGACCTCTGCCACCCTACTACAACCTTACATGACCTCTGCCACCCTAATACAACCTTACATGACCTCTGTCACCCTACTACAACCATACATGACCTCTGCCACCCTACTACAACCTTACATGACCTCTGCCACCCTACTATAACCTTACATGACCTCTGCCACCCTACTACAACCTTACATGACCTCTGTCACCCTACTACAACCATACATGACCTCTGCCACCCTACTACAACCATACATGACCTCTGCCACCCTACTACAACCTTACATGACCTCTGCCACCCTACTACAACCATACATGACCTCTGTCACCCTACTACAACCATACATGACCTCTGCCACCCTACTACAACCTTACATGACCTCTGCCACCCTACTATAACCTTACATGACCTCTGTAACCCTACTACAACCTTACATGACCTCTGTCACCCTACTATAACCTTACATGACCTCTGCCACCCTACTACAACCTTACATGACCTCTGTCACCCTACTATATTCTTACATGACCTCTGTCACCCTACTATAACCTTACATGACCTCTGTCACCCTGCTATAACCTTACATGACCTCTGTCACCCTACTATAACCTTACATGACCTCTGTAACCCTACTATAACCTTACATGACCCCTCTGTCACCCTACTATAACCTTACATGACCTCTGTAACCCTACTATAACCTTACATGACCTCTATGTCACCCTACTATAACCTTAAATGACCTGTCACCCTACTATAACCCTAAATGGCCTCTCTGTCACCCTACTACAACCTTACATTACCCTCTGTCACCCTAATATAACCCTAACTGACCTTTGTCACCCTACTATAACCTTACATGACCTCTGTAACCCTACTATAACCTTACATGACCTGTCACCCTACTATAACCGTAAAATTACCTCTCTGTCACCCTACTATAACCTTATGTGACCTTTCTGTCACCCTACTATAACCTTCATGACCTCTGTCACCCTACTATAACCTTAAGTGACCTGTCACCCTATTATAAGCCTAAATGACCTCTCTGTCACCCTACTATAACCCTAAGTGACATCTCTGTCACCCTACTATAACCTTAAGTGACATCTCTGTCACCCTACTACAACCTTAAGTGACATCTCTGTCACCCTACTATAACCTAACATGACCTCTGTCACCCTACTATAACCCTAAGTGACATCTCTGTCACCCTACTATAACCTTAAGTGACATCTCTATCACCCTACTCTAACCCTAAATGATCTCTCTGTCACCCTACTATAACCTTAAGTGACATCTCTGTCACCCTACTATAACCTAACATGACCTCTGTCACCCTACTCTAACCCTAAATGATCTCTCTGTCACCCTACTACAACCTTACATTACCCCTCTGTCATCCTACTATAACCCTAACTGACCTTTGTCACACTACTATAACCTCAAATGACCTCTCTGTAAATTGTGTGCTGTCAGTAACCTTAAGTGACCTGTCACCCTACTCTAACCCTAAATGACCCCTCTGTCACCCTACTATAACCTTACATGACCCCTGTGTCCCCCTACTACAACCTTAAGTGACCCCTCTGTCACCCTACTATAAACTTACATGACCCCTCTGTCACCCTACTCTAACCCTAAATGACCCCTCTGTCACCCTACTATAACCTTACATGACCCCTGTGTCCCCCTACTATAACCTTACATTGCCCCTCTGTCACCCTACTATAACCTTACATGACCCCTCTGTCACCCTACTATAACCTTACATGACCCCTGTGTCCCCCTACTACAACCTTAAGTGACCCCTGTGTCCCCCTACTATAACCTTACATTGCCCCTCTGTCACCCTACTATAACCTTACATGACCTCTGTCACCCTACTATAACCTTACATGACCCCTCTGTCACCCTACTATAACCTTACATGACCCCTGTGTCCCCCTACTATAACCTTACATTGCCCCTCTGTCACCCTACTATATCCCTAAGTGACCCCTCTGTCACCCTACTATAACCTTACATGACCTCTCTGTCACCCTACTATATCCCGGCATTCTTAGTAGATAACGGGTGGAATGAGGCCCCCCCGGGGTCGGCTGTTACTCGCGGTGGAGATCTTGGAGGAAACATTGGAGAGATAAATGTCCTGGAAATAACGCCCCCCCCCTTCTATAACCTCATTACTTCTAATGTAAGTCGGCGAGTCCCAAAGCGCGCGGCTCCGCGTTTCCAGACAAGTGACATCTGGCTTTACGTTCCGGAACCCGCTGGTTGGAGGATCGTGTCACTCCGGGAACGGCGTGGAAACATCTGCTTCTGTGGGCCACAGGGGCCAATCTGGCGAGGAGAGGAGGGGGAGGAGCAGACATTGAGTAAATTGTGTGCTGTCAGTGACAGACAAAGCACACATTCATGTCATTACAGAACAACCTTGGTTTGAGAGTAACTTGGTTTGAGAGCGTTTTACAAGCGATGTCTTGGTATACAAGCGATGTCTTGATATGCAAGCGATGTCTTGATATACAAGCGATGTCTTGGTATACAAGCGATGTCTTGATATACAAGCGATGTCTTGATATACAAGCGATGTCTTGGTATACAAGCGGTGTCTTGATATACAAGCGATGTCTTGGTATACAAGCGATGTCTTGGTATACAAGCGATGTCTTGGTATACAAGCGATGTCTTGGTATACAAGCGATGTCTTGATATACAAGCGATGTCTTGGTATACAAGCGGTGTCTTGATATACAAGCGATGTCTTGGTATACAAGCGATGTCTTGGTATACAAGCGATGTCTTGATATACAAGCGATGTCTTGGTATACAAGCGATGTCTTGATATACAAGCGATGTCTTGGTATACAAGCGGTGTCTTGATATACAAGCGATGTCTCGATATACAAGCGATGTCTTGATATACAAGCGATGTCTCGATATACAAGCGATGTCTCGATATACAAGCGATGTCTTGGTATACAAGCGATGTCTTGATATACAAGCGATGTCTCGATATACAAGCGATGTCTTGGTATACAAGCGATGTCTTGATATACAAGCGATGTCTTGATATACAAGCGATGTCTTGGTGTACAAGCGATGTCTTGATATACAAGCGATGTCTCGATATACAAGCGATGTCTCGATATACAAGCGATGTCTTGGTATACAAGCGATGTCTTGGTATACAAGCGATGTCTTGATATACAAGCGATGTCTCGATGTACAAGCGATGTCTTGATATACAAGCGATGTCTTGATATACAAGCGATGTCTTGATATACAAGCGATGTCTTGGTATACAAGCAATGTCTCGATATACAAGCGATGTCTTGATATACAAGCAATGTCTCGATATACAAGCGATGTCTTGATGTACAAGCGATGTCTTGATATACAAGCGATGTCTTGATGTACAAGCGATGTCTTGATATACAAGCGATGTCTTGGTATACAAGCGATGTCTTGATATACAAGCGATGTCTTGATCTACAAGCGATGTCTTGGTATACAAGCGATGTCTTGATATACAAGCGATGTCTTGGTATACAAGCGATGTCTTGATATACAAGCGATGTCTTGATGTACAAGCGATGTCTTGATATACAAGCGATGTCTTGATATACAAGCGATGTCTTGATATACAAGCGATGTCTTGGTATACAAGCGATGTCTTGATATACAAGCGATGTCTTGATATACAAGCGATGTCTTGGTATACAAGCGAAGCCTTGGTATACAAGCGATGTCTTGATATACAAGCGAAGCCTTGGTATACAAGCGATGTCTCGATATACAAGCGATGTCTTGGTATACAAGCGAAGCCTTGATATACAAGCGATGTCTTGGTATACAAGCGATGTCTTGATATACAAGCGATGTCTTGGTATACAAGCGAAGCCTTGATATACAAGCGATGTCTTGATATACAAGCGATGCCTTGGTATACAAGCGATGTCTCGATATACAAGCGATGTCTTGATATACAAGCGATGTCTCGATATACAAGCGATGTCTTGATATACAAGCGATGTCTTGATATACAAGCGATGTCTTGATATACAAGCGATGTCTTGATATACAAGCGATGTCTCGATATACAAGCGATGTCTTGATATACAAGCGATGTCTTGATATACAAGTGATGTCTTGATATAAGAGTAGCGTCATGTCACCACTGAGTATAAAAGAGAAGAGAGGCTCCTCCTCTAATGTAGCAATATGGTTACATGTAATGAAGGGACAACATTTAGCAACTTATTGCTACACTTAGAGGCGCCTCTCTTCTCTTTTATACTCTGGAGCTCCGGCTGGATTTTGCTTCTAATCCCCTTGCGGAGGCGCCATTTGTGGACATTTTATGGTCACACAACCAATCACATCGCTGGAATCTTTTTATATGGACTATAAACTGAAGGACTTATCAATAACTGCTTGTGGAACGAATCATCCGAGTTTTAATTATTTCTTATGGGGAAATTTGCTTTGATATACAAGTGCTTTGGATTACAAGCATGCTTCCGGAACGAATTATCCTCGCAATCCGAGGTTTTCCTGTATTCTGATTCTGAGGCTTCAGTGTGGCCGCGTCCCTACAGGATTTACAAGGGGGGCACTTCCTGAACCCTCGCTGAGCAACCTCAACCACTGAGGTCCAATGGTAACCCCAGTGGTAGAGATTGCCGCGGTAACCAACCTCAACCACTGAAAGTGCGTCCGCCCTCGCACACTTGTACCCCCCACATGTTCCACCCCCCCAGTCACATGTCCCCCCCAGTCACATGCAACCCCCCAGTCACATGTTCCACCCCCCCAGTCACATGTCCCCCCCAGTCACATGCAACCCCCCAGTCACATGTTCCACCCCCCCAGTCACATGTACCCCCCAGTCACATGTTCCACCCCCCAGTCTCATGCACCACCCCCCCAATTACATGTACCACCCCCCAGTCACATGTACCACCCCCCAGTCTCATGTACCACCCCCCCAATTACATGCACCACCCCCCCAGTCACATGTACCACCCCCAGTCACATGTACCACCACCCAGTCACATGTACCACCCTCCAGTCACATGCACCACCCCCCCAGTCACATGTACCACCCCCCAGTCTCATGTACCACCCCCCCAATTACATGCACCACCCCCCCAGTCACATGTACCACCCCCAGTCACATGTACCACCACCCAGTCACATGTACCACCCTCCAGTCACATGCACCACCCCCCCAGTCACATGTACCCCCCCATCACAAGCACCCCCCAATCACATGTACCACCAAGTCACATGTACCACCTCCCAGTCACATGCACCACCCCTAGTCACATGCACCGTCCACCCCCCCAGTCACATGTACCCCCCCCGTCACAAGCACCCCCCAATCACATGTACCACCAAGTCACATGTACCCCCGTCATATGTACCCCCCAGTCACATGCACCCCCAGTCACATGCACCACCCCTAGTCACATGTACCACCCCCAGTCACATGTACCACCCCCAGTCACATGTCCCCCCGTAATATGTACCCACCAGTCACATGCACCCCCAGTCACATGTCCCCCCCGTAATATGTACCCCCCAGTCACATACACCCCCAGTCACATGTACCACCCCCGTCACATGCACCCCCCAACCACATGTACCATCCCCCCAATCACATGCACCACCCCCCGAGTCACATGTACCACCACCCATGCGATTGGCTCATATCCAAAATCAGGTAAGGAGCTCCTTCAGCGTGTCTTGGGAGCGGAGGGGGAGGGGCCCATTTAATGGGATGGTGCTGCTCCAAAAATGCGCTAATAAACCCCCACAAATGAGACGCAGTAGCGCCCCTCACGTGTGACCGCCGCGCCTCAGACTTCTCACCCCCGACAAATGGGCAGAAATTCTTCCATTATTCCGCACGCGCCGATCTTCCGATCGTTCTCTGGCAGAATTCCGGCTCTTTCCGCTTCTCGTCTTTTACATAAACCGGCTCCTAATTGATGCATTTTTGGCGCGCTGACAGAACCGCGTTCTCAGAATTCAAAGGAATCCAACCCCCGGAATTGCGCGGACGTCTGGGAATCGGCAACATTGATTGAAAAACAAGCGTGGATCTTTTTTCCTCGCGTTCGCCAGCGCACCTCCGATGCGTTCTGCAGTTGTGCACAAAATGGACCATGCCGGGTGCCAGCGGCTTTTAAACAAATGTAATGGGAGAGGCAAAGCGCGGCGGTTCTCGCTAAAGATGTCGCCGGAACGGCGCCAAATGGAGCTGTGACAGGTTTACTGATCCAAAAGCCACTAATTATTCTTATCAGAACGCATTATGGAGAACAGGTGTCCCCGACGCACTCCGCCGATCGCTCTCTCCTGCGATCGAGCCAGATTGATTTCTTTCTACTGTGGGAGGGAACTTCCTCCATCCGACTCGTTTAACCGCTTCAGCCCCGGAGGATTTGGCTGGCCAAAGACCAGAGCGCTTTTCGGCACTGCGTCGCTTTAACTGACAATTGCGCGGTGGTGCGACGTGGCTCCCAAACAAAATTGGCGTCCTTTTTTCCCCACAAATAGAGATTTCTTTTGGTGGTATTTGATCACTTTTGAAAAAAATGCAATATTTTTCACTTTTTTCTGTAATAAATATCCCCCAAAAATACATAAAAAACAATTTTTCCTCAGTTTAGGGCGATACGTATTCTTCTACATATTATTGGTAAAAAAATCGCAATAAGCGTTTATCGGTTGGTTTGCGCAAAAGTTATAGCGTTTACAAAATAGGGGATAGATTTATGGCATTTTTATTAATATTTATTTTTTACTAGCAATGGCGGCCATCAGCGATTTTTATCGTGACTGCGACATTATGGCGGACACATCGGACACTTTTGACGCTATTTTGTGACCATTCACGTTTATACAGCAAGCAGTGCTATAAAAAAAATGCACTGATTACTGTGTAAATGTCACTGGCAGGGAAGGGGTTAACCACTAGAGGGCGAGGAAGGGGATAAGTGTGTCCTAGGGAATGATTCTAACTGTGTAGGGGGCGGGGCTTACTGTGACACGTCACTGATCGCCGCTTCTGATGAGAGGGAACAGACGATCAGTGTCCTGTCACTAGGCAGAAAAGGGAGACGCTCTCTAGTGATTGGATAGGCTGCATTCTCAGTGATGTCACCGCTCTCTAGTGATTGGATAGGCTGCATTCTCAGTGATGTCACCGCTCTCTAGTGATTGGATAGGCTGCACTCTCAGTGATGTCACCGCTCTCTAGTGATTGGATAGGCTGCATTCTCAGTGATGTCACCGCTCTCTAGTGATAGGATAGGCTGCATTCTCAGTGATGTCACCGCTCTCTAGTGATTGGATAGGCTGCATTCTCTGTGATGTCACCGCTCTCTAGTGATTGCATAGGCTGCATTCTCAGTGATGTCATCGCTCTCTAGTGATTGGATAGGCTGCATTCTCAGTGATGTCACCGCTCTCTAGTGATAGGATAGGCTGCATTCTCAGTGATGTCACCGCTCTCTAGTGATTGGATAGGCTGCATTCTCAGTGATGTCATCGCTCTCTAGTGATTGGATAGGCTGCATTCTCAGTGATGTCTCCGCTCTCTAGTGATTGGATAGGCTGCATTCTCAGTGATGTCACCGCTCTCTAGTGATTGGATAGGCTGCATTCTCAGTGATGTCACCGCTCTCTAGTGAAGGGATAGGCTGCGTTCTCTGTGATGTCACCGCTCTCTAGTGATTGGATAGGCTGCATTCTCAGTGATGTCATCGCTCTCTAGTGATTGGATAGGCTGCATTCTCAGTGATGTCATCGCTCTCTAGTGATTGGATAGGCTGCATTCTCAGTGATGTCATCGCTCTCTAGTGATTGGATAGGCTGCATTCTCAATGATGTCACCGCTCTCTAGTGATTGGATAGGCTGCATTCTCAGTGATGTCACCGCTCTCTAGTGATTGGATAGGCTGCACTCTCAGTGATGTCACCGCTCTCTAGTGAATGGATAGGCTGCATTCTTAGTGATGTCACCGCTCTCTAGTGATTGGATAGGCTGCATTCTCAGTGATGTCACCGCTCTCTAGTGATTGGATAGGCTGCACTCTCAGTGATGTCATCGCTCTCTAGTGATTGGATAGGCTGCATTCTCAGTGATGTCACCGCTCTCTAGTGATTGGATAGGCTGCACTCTCAGTGATGTCATCGCTCTCTAGTGATTGGATAGGCTGCATTCTCAGTGATGTCACCGCTCTCTAGTGATTGGATAGGCTGCACTCTCAGTGATGTCATCGCTCTCTAGTGATAGGATAGGCTGCATTCTCAGTGATGTCACCGCTCTCTAGTGATTGGATAGGCTGCACTCTCAGTGATGTCACCGCTCTCTAGTGAATGGATAGGCTGCACTCTCAGTGATGTCATCGCTCTCTAGTGATTGGATAGGCTGCATTCTCAGTGATGTCATCGCTCTCTAGTGATTGGATAGGCTGCATTCTCAGTGATGTCACCGCTCTCTAGTGATTGGATAGGCTGCATTCTCAGTGATGTCACCGCTCTCTAGTGATTGGATAGGCTGCATTCTCAGTGATGTCACCGCTCTCTAGTGATTGGATAGGCTGCACTCTCAGTGATGTCATCGCTCTCTAGTGATTGGATAGGCTGCATTCTCAGTGATGTCATCGCTCTCTAGTGATTGGATAGGCTGCATTCTCAGTGATGTCACCGCTCTCTAGTGAAGGGATAGGCTGCATTCTCAGTGATGTCATCGCTCTCTAGTGATTGGATAGGCTGCATTCTCAGTGATGTCACCGCTCTCTAGTGATTGGATAGGCTGCATCCTCAGTGATGTCACCGCTCTCTAGTGATTGGATAGGCTGCATTCTCAGTGATGTCACCGTTCTCTAGTGATTGGATAGGCTGCATTCTCAGTGATGTCATCGCTCTCTAGTGATTGGATAGGCTGCACTCTCAGTGATGTCATCGCTCTCTAGTGATTGGATAGGCTGCATTCTCAGTGATGTCACTGCTCTCTAGTGATTGGATAGGCTGCATTCTCAGTGATGTCACCGCTCTCTAGTGATTGGATAGGCTGCATTCTCAGTGATGTCACCGCTCTCTAGTGATTGGATAGGCTGCATTCTCAGTGATGTCACCGCTCTCCAGAGATTGGATAGGCTGCATTCTCAGTGATGTCACCGCTCTCTAGTGATTGGATAGGCTGCATTCTCAGTGATGTCACCGCTCTCTAGTGATTGGATAGGCTGCATTCTCAGTGATGTCATCGCTCTCTAGTGATTGGATAGGCTGCATTCTCAGTGATGTCACCGCTCTCTAGTGAATGGATAGGCTGCATTCTTAGTGATGTCACCGCTCTCTAGTGAATGGATAGGCTGCATTCTCAGTGATGTCATCGCTCTCTAGTGATTGGATAGGCTGCATTCTCAGTGATGTCATCGCTCTCTAGTGATTGGATAGGCTGCATTCTCAGTGATGTCATCGCTCTCTAGTGATTGGATAGGCTGCATTCTCAGTGATGTCACCGCTCTCTAGTGATTGGATAGGCTGCACTCTCAGTGATGTCACCGCTCTCTAGTGATTGGATAGGCTGCACTCTCAGTAATGTCTCCGCTCTCTAGTGATGGGATAGGCTGCATTCTCAGTGATGTCACCGCTCTCTAGTGATTGGATAGGCTGCATTCTCAGTGATGTCACCGCTCTCTAGTGATTGGATAGGCTGCATTCTCAGTGATGTCACCGCTCTCTAGTGATTGGATAGGCTGCATTCTCAGTGATGTCACCGCTCTCTAGTGATTGGATAGGCTGCATTCTCAGTGATGTCACCACTCTCTAGTGATGGGATAGGCTGCATTCTCAGTGATGTCACCGCTCTCTAGTGATTGGATAGGCTGCACTCTCAGTGATGTCACCGCTCTCTAGTGATTGGATAGGCTGCATTCTCTGTGATGTCATCTCTCTAGTGATTGGATAGGCTGCATTCTCAGTGATGTCACCGCTCTCTAGTGATTGGATAGGCTGCATTCTCAGTGATGTCACCGCTCTCTAGTGATTGGATAGGCTGCATTCTCAGTGATGTCACCGCTCTCTAGTGATTGGATAGGCCACATTCTCAGTGATGTCATCACTCTCTAGTGATTGGATAGGCTGCATTCTCAGTGATGTCACCACTCTCTAGTGATTGCATAGGCTGCATTCTCAGTGATGTCACCGCTCTCTAGTGATTGGATAGGCTGCATTCTCAGTGATGTCACCGCTCTCTAGTGATTGCATAGGCTGCATTCTCAGTGATGTCACCGCTCTCTAGTGATTGGATAGGCTGCATTCTCAGTGATGTCACCGCTCTCTAGTGATTGGATAGGCTGCATTCTCAGTGATGTCACCGCTCTCTAGTGATTGGATAGGCTGCATTCTCAGTGATGTCACCGCTCTCTAGTGATTGGATAGGCTGCATTCTCAGTGATGTCATCACTCTCTAGTGATTGGATAGGCTGCATTCTCAGTGATGTCACCGCTCTCTAGTGATTGGATAGGCTGCATTCTCTGTGATGTCACCGCTCTCTAGTGATTGGATAGGCTGCATCCTCAGTGATGTCACCGCTCTCTAGTGATTGGATACATTCTCAGTGATGTCACGGCTCTCTAGTGATTGGATAGGCTGCATTCTCAGTGATG
Organism: Rana temporaria; assembly: GCF_905171775.1. NCBI lineage: Eukaryota > Metazoa > Chordata > Amphibia > Anura > Ranidae > Rana > Rana temporaria. The sequence goes on from NC_053496.1 coordinate 897,008, forward strand.
TCAACGCTCTCCAGAGATTGGATAGGCTGCATTCTCAGTGATGTCACCGCTCTCTAGTGATTGGATAGGCTGCATTCTCAGTGATGTCATCGCTCTCTAGTGATTGGATAGGCTGCATTCTCAGTGATGTCACCGCTCTCTAGTGAATGGATAGGCTGCATTCTTAGTGATGTCACCGCTCTCTAGTGATTGGATAGGCTGCATTCTCAGTGATGTCACCGCTCTCTAGTGATTGGATAGGCTGCATTCTCAGTGATGTCACCGCTCTCTAGTGATTGGATAGGCTGCATTCTCAGTGATGTCATCGCTCTCTAGTGAATGGATAGGCTGCATTCTCAGTGATGTCATCGCTCTCTAGTGATTGGATAGGCTGCATTCTCAGTGATGTCACCGCTCTCTAGTGATTGGATAGACTGCATTCTCAGTGATGTCACCGCTCTCTAGTGAATGGATAGGCTGCATTCTCAGTGATGTCACCGCTCTCTAGTGATGGGATAGGCTGCATTCTCAGTGATGTCACCGCTCTCTAGTGATTGGATAGGCTGCACTCTCAGTGATGTCACCGCTCTCTAGTGATTGGATAGGCTGCATTCTCAGTGATGTCACCGCTCTCTAGTGATTGGATAGGCTGCATTCTCAGTGATGTCACCGCTCTCTAGTGATAGGATAGGCTGCATTCTCAGTGATGTCTCCGCTCTCTAGTGATAGGATAGGCTGCATTCTCAGTGATGTCATCGCTCTCTAGTGAATGGATAGGCTGCATTCTCAGTGATGTCACCGCTCTCTAGTGATAGGATAGGCTGCATTCTCAGTGATGTCACCGCTCTCTAGTGATTGGATAGGCTGCATTCTCTGTGATGTCACCGCTCTCTAGTGATTGCATAGGCTGCATTCTCAGTGATGTCACCGCTCTCTAGTGATTGGATAGGCTGCATTCTCAGTGATGTCACCGCTCTCTAGTGATAGGATAGGCTGCATTCTCAGTGATGTCACCGCTCTCTAGTGATTGGATAGGCTGCATTCTCAGTGATGTCATCGCTCTCTAGTGATTGGATAGGCTGCATTCTCAGTGATGTCACCGCTCTCTAGTGATTGGATAGGCTGCATTCTCAGTGATGTCACCGCTCTCTAGTGATTGGATAGGCTGCATTCTCAGTGATGTCACCGCTCTCTAGTGAAGGGATAGGCTGCGTTCTCTGTGATGTCACCGCTCTCTAGTGATTGGATAGGCTGCATTCTCAGTGATGTCATCGCTCTCTAGTGATTGGATAGGCTGCATTCTCAGTGATGTCATCGCTCTCTAGTGATTGGATAGGCTGCATTCTCAGTGATGTCATCGCTCTCTAGTGATTGGATAGGCTGCATTCTCAATGATGTCACCGCTCTCTAGTGATTGGATAGGCTGCATTCTCAGTGATGTCACCGCTCTCTAGTGATTGGATAGTCTGCACTCTCAGTGATGTCACCGCTCTCTAGTGAATGGATAGGCTGCATTCTCAGTGATGTCACCGCTCTCTAGTGATTGGATAGGCTGCACTCTCAGTGATGTCACTGCTCTCTAGTGATTGGATAGGCTGCATTCTTAGTGATGTCACCGCTCTCTAGTGATTGGATAGGCTGCATTCTCAGTGATGTCACCGCTCTCTAGTGATTGGATAGGCTGCACTCTCAGTGATGTCACCGCTCTCTAGTGATTGGATAGGCTGCATTCTCAGTGATGTCACCGCTCTCTAGTGATTGGATAGGCTGCATTCTCAGTGATGTCATCGCTCTCTAGTGATTGGATAGGCTGCATTCTCAGTGATGTCACCGCTCTCTAGTGATTGGATAGGCTGCATTCTCAGTGATGTCATCGCTCTCTAGTGATTGGATAGGCTGCATTCTCAGTGATGTCACCGCTCTCTAGTGATTGGATAGGCTGCACTCTCAGTGATGTCACCGCTCTCTAGTGATTGGATAGGCTGCACTCTCAGTAATGTCTCCGCTCTCTAGTGATGGGATAGGCTGCATTCTCAGTGATGTCACCGCTCTCTAGTGATTGGATAGGCTGCATTCTCAGTGATGTCACCGCTCTCTAGTGATTGGATAGGCTGCATTCTCAGTGATGTCACCGCTCTCTAGTGATTGGATAGGCTGCATTCTCAGTGATGTCATCGCTCTCTAGTGATTGGATAGGCTGCATTCTCAGTGATGTCATCGCTCTCCAGTGATTGGATAGGCTGCATTCTCAGTGATGTCACCGCTCTCTAGTGATTGGATAGGCTGCATTCTCAGTGATGTCACCGCTCTCTAGTGATTGGATAGGCTGAATTCTCAGTGATGTCACAAGTCTCTAGTGATTGGATAGGCTGCATTCTCAGTGATGTCACCGCTCTCTAGTGATTGGATAGGCTGCATTCTCAGTGATGTCACCGCTCTCTAGTGATTGGATAGGCTGCATTCTCAGTGATGTCACCACTCTCTAGTGATTGGATAGGCTGCACTCTCAGTAATGTCTCCGCTCTCTAGTGATTGGATAGGCTGCATTCTCAGTGATGTCACCGCTCTCTAGTGATTGGATAGGCTGCATTCTCAGTGATGTCACCGCTCTCTAGTGATTGGATAGGCTGCATTCTCAGTGATGTCACCGCTCTCTAGTGATTGGATAGGCCACATTCTCAGTGATGTCACCGCTCTCTAGTGATTGGATAGGCTGCATTCTCAGTGATGTCATCACTCTCTAGTGATTGGATAGGCTGCATTCTCAGTGATGTCACCACTCTCTAGTGATTGCATAGGCTGCATTCTCAGTGATGTCACCGCTCTCTAGTGATTGGATAGGCTGCATTCTCAGTGATGTCACCGCTCTCTAGTGATTGCATAGGCTGCATTCTCAGTGATGTCACCGCTCTCTAGTGATTGGATAGGCTGCATTCTCAGTGATGTCACCGCTCTCTAGTGATTGGATAGGCTGCATTCTCAGTGATGTCACCGCTCTCTAGTGATTGGATAGGCTGCATTCTCAGTGATGTCACCGCTCTCTAGTGATTGGATAGGCTGCATTCTCAGTGATGTCACCGCTCTCTAGTGATTGGATAGGCTGCATTCTCAGTGATGTCATCACTCTCTAGTGATTGGATAGGCTGCATTCTCAGTGATGTCATCACTCTCTAGTGATTGGATAGGCTGCATTCTCAGTGATGTCACCGCTCTCTAGTGATTGGATAGGCTGCATTCTCTGTGATGTCACCGCTCTCTAGTGATTGGATAGGCTGCATCCTCAGTGATGTCACCGTTCTCTAGTGATTGGATAGGCTGCATTCTCAGTGATGTCATCGCTCTCTAGTGATTGGATAGGCTGCACTCTCAGTGATGTCATCGCTCTCTAGTGATTGGATAGGCTGCATTCTCAGTGATGTCACTGCTCTCTAGTGATTGGATAGGCTGCATTCTCAGTGATGTCAACGCTCTCCAGAGATTGGATAGGCTGCATTCTCAGTGATGTCACCGCTCTCTAGTGATTGGATAGGCTGCATTCTCAGTGATGTCATCGCTCTCTAGTGATTGGATAGGCTGCATTCTCAGTGATGTCACCGCTCTCTAGTGAATGGATAGGCTGCATTCTTAGTGATGTCACCGCTCTCTAGTGATTGGATAGGCTGCATTCTCAGTGATGTCATCGCTCTCTAGTGAATGGATAGGCTGCATTCTCAGTGATGTCATCGCTCTCTAGTGATTGGATAGGCTGCATTCTCAGTGATGTCACCGCTCTCTAGTGATTGGATAGGCTGCATTCTCAGTGATGTCACCGCTCTCTAGTGAATGGATAGGCTGCATTCTCAGTGATGTCACCGCTCTCTAGTGATGGGATAGGCTGCATTCTCAGTGATGTCACCGCTCTCTAGTGATTGGATAGGCTGCACTCTCAGTGATGTCACCGCTCTCTAGTGATTGGATAGGCTGCATTCTCAGTGATGTCACCGCTCTCTAGTGATTGGATAGGCTGCATTCTCAGTGATGTCACCGCTCTCTAGTGATAGGATAGGCTGCATTCTCAGTGATGTCACCGCTCTCTAGTGATTGGATAGGCTGCATTCTCTGTGATGTCACCGCTCTCTAGTGATTGCATAGGCTGCATTCTCAGTGATGTCACCGCTCTCTAGTGATTGGATAGGCTGCATTCTCAGTGATGTCACCGCTCTCTAGTGATAGGATAGGCTGCATTCTCAGTGATGTCACCGCTCTCTAGTGATTGGATAGGCTGCATTCTCAGTGATGTCATCGCTCTCTAGTGATTGGATAGGCTGCATTCTCAGTGATGTCACCGCTCTCTAGTGATTGGATAGGCTGCATTCTCAGTGATGTCACCGCTCTCTAGTGATTGGATAGGCTGCATTCTCAGTGATGTCACCGCTCTCTAGTGAAGGGATAGGCTGCGTTCTCTGTGATGTCACCGCTCTCTAGTGATTGGATAGGCTGCATTCTCAGTGATGTCATCGCTCTCTAGTGATTGGATAGGCTGCATTCTCAGTGATGTCATCGCTCTCTAGTGATTGGATAGGCTGCATTCTCAGTGATGTCATCGCTCTCTAGTGATTGGATAGGCTGCATTCTCAATGATGTCACCGCTCTCTAGTGATTGGATAGGCTGCATTCTCAGTGATGTCACCGCTCTCTAGTGATTGGATAGGCTGCACTCTCAGTGATGTCACCGCTCTCTAGTGAATGGATAGGCTGCATTCTCAGTGATGTCACCGCTCTCTAGTGATTGGATAGGCTGCACTCTCAGTGATGTCACTGCTCTCTAGTGATTGGATAGGCTGCATTCTTAGTGATGTCACCGCTCTCTAGTGATTGGATAGGCTGCATTCTCAGTGATGTCACCGCTCTCTAGTGATTGGATAGGCTGCACTCTCAGTGATGTCACCGCTCTCTAGTGATTGGATAGGCTGCATTCTCAGTGATGTCACCGCTCTCTAGTGATTGGATAGGCTGCATTCTCAGTGATGTCATCGCTCTCTAGTGATTGGATAGGCTGCATTCTCAGTGATGTCACCGCTCTCTAGTGATTGGATAGGCTGCATTCTCAGTGATGTCACCGCTCTCTAGTGATTGGATAGGCTGCATTCTCAGTGATGTCACCGCTCTCTAGTGATTGGATAGGCTGCACTCTCAGTGATGTCATCGCTCTCTAGTGATTGGATAGGCTGCATTCTCAGTGATGTCATCGCTCTCTAGTGATTGGATAGGCTGCATTCTCAGTGATGTCATCGCTCTCTAGTGATTGGATAGGCTGCATTCTCAGTGATGTCACCGCTCTCTAGTGATTGGATAGGCTGCATTCTCAGTGATGTCACCGCTCTCTAGTGATTGGATAGGCTGCACTCTCGGTGATGTCATCACTCTCTAGTGATTGGATAGGCTGCATTCTCAGTGATGTCACCGCTCTCTAGTGATTGGATAGGCTGCACTCTCAGTGATGTCATCGCTCTCTAGTGATTGGATAGGCTGCACTCTCGGTGATGTCATCACTCTCTAGTGATTGGATAGGCTGCATTCTCAGTGATGTCACCGCTCTCTAGTGATTGGATAGGCTGCACTCTCGGTGATGTCATCACTCTCTAGTGATTGGATAGGCTGCATTCTCAGTGATGTCACCGCTCTCCAGAGATTGGATAGGCTGCATTCTCAGTGATGTCACCGCTCTCTAGTGATTGGATAGGCTGCATTCTCAGTGATGTCATCGCTCTCTAGTGATTGGATAGGCTGCATTCTCAGTGATGTCACCGCTCTCTAGTGAATGGATAGGCTGCATTCTTAGTGATGTCACCGCTCTCTAGTGAATGGATAGGCTGCATTCTCAGTGATGTCATCGCTCTCTAGTGATTGGATAGGCTGCATTCTCAGTGATGTCACCGCTCTCTAGTGATTGGATAGGCTGCACTCTCAGTGATGTCACCGCTCTCTAGTGATTGGATAGGCTGCACTCTCAGTAATGTCTCCGCTCTCTAGTGATGGGATAGGCTGCATTCTCAGTGATGTCACCGCTCTCTAGTGATTGGATAGGCTGCATTCTCAGTGATGTCACCGCTCTCTAGTGATTGGATAGGCTGCACTCTCGGTGATGTCATCACTCTCTAGTGATTGGATAGGCTGCATTCTCAGTGATGTCACCGCTCTCCAGAGATTGGATAGGCTGCATTCTCAGTGATGTCACCGCTCTCTAGTGATTGGATAGGCTGCATTCTCAGTGATGTCATCGCTCTCTAGTGATTGGATAGGCTGCATTCTCAGTGATGTCACCGCTCTCTAGTGAATGGATAGGCTGCATTCTTAGTGATGTCACCGCTCTCTAGTGAATGGATAGGCTGCATTCTCAGTGATGTCATCGCTCTCTAGTGATTGGATAGGCTGCATTCTCAGTGATGTCACCGCTCTCTAGTGATTGGATAGGCTGCACTCTCAGTGATGTCACCGCTCTCTAGTGATTGGATAGGCTGCACTCTCAGTAATGTCTCCGCTCTCTAGTGATGGGATAGGCTGCATTCTCAGTGATGTCACCGCTCTCTAGTGATTGGATAGGCTGCATTCTCAGTGATGTCACCGCTCTCTAGTGATTGGATAGGCTGCATTCTCAGTGATGTCACCGCTCTCTAGTGATTGGATAGGCTGCATTCTCAGTGATGTCATCGCTCTCTAGTGATTGGATAGGCTGCATTCTCAGTGATGTCATCGCTCTCCAGTGATTGGATAGGCTGCATTCTCAGTGATGTCACCGCTCTCTAGTGATTGGATAGGCTGCATTCTCAGTGATGTCACCGCTCTCTAGTGATTGGATAGGCTGAATTCTCAGTGATGTCACAAGTCTCTAGTGATTGGATAGGCTGCATTCTCAGTGATGTCACCGCTCTCTAGTGATTGGATAGGCTGCATTCTCAGTGATGTCACCGCTCTCTAGTGATTGGATAGGCAGCATTCTCAGTGATGTCACCACTCTCTAGTGATTGGATAGGCTGCACTCTCAGTAATGTCTCCGCTCTCTAGTGATGGGATAGGCTGCATTCTCAGTGATGTCACCGCTCTCTAGTGATTGGATAGGCTGCATTCTCAGTGATGTCACCGCTCTCTAGTGATTGGATAGGCTGCATTCTCAGTGATGTCACCGCTCTCTAGTGATTGGATAGGCCACATTCTCAGTGATGTCATCACTCTCTAGTGATTGGATAGGCTGCATTCTCAGTGATGTCACCGCTCTCTAGTGATTGGATAGGCTGCATTCTCAGTGATGTCACCGCTCTCTAGTGATTGGATAGGTTGCATTCTCAGTGATGTCACCGCTCTCTAGTGATTGGATAGGCTGCATTCTCAGTGATGTCATCGCTCTCTAGTGATTGGATAGGCTGCACTCTCAGTGATGTCATCGCTCTCTAGTGATTGGATAGGCTGCACTCTCAGTGATGTCATCGCTCTCTAGTGATTGGATAGGCTGCACTCTCAGTGATGTCATCGCTCTCTAGTGATTGGATAGGCTGCATTCTCAGTGATGTCATCACTCTCTAGTGATTGGATAGGCTGCATTCTCAGTGATGTCACCGCTCTCTAGTGATTGGATAGGCTGCATTCTCTGTGATGTCACCGCTCTCTAGTGATTGGATAGGCTGCATTCTCAGTGATGTCACCGCTCTCTAGTGAATGGATAGGCTGCATTCTCAGTGATGTCATCGCTCTCTAGTGATTGGATAGGCTGCATTCTCTGTGATGTCACCGCTCTCTAGTGATTGGATAGGCTGCATTCTCAGTGATGTCACCGCTCTCTAGTGAATGGATAGGCTGCATTCTCAGTGATGTCACCGCTCTCTAGTGATTGGATAGGCTGCATTCTCAGTGATGTCACCGCTCTCTAGTGATTGGATAGGCTGCATTCTCAGTGATGTCACCGCTCTCTAGTGATTGGATAGGCTGCATTCTCAGTGATGTCACCGCTCTCTTGTGTTTGGACAGGCTGCATTCTCAGTGATGTCATCGCTCTCTAGTGATTGGACAGGCTGCATTCTCAGTGATGTCACCGCTCTCTAGTGATTGGATAGGCTGCATTCTCAGTGATGTCACCGCTCTCTAGTGATTGGATAGGCTGCATTCTCAGTGATGTCACGGCTCTCTAGTGATTGGATAGGCTGCATTCTCAGTGATGTCACCGCTCTCTAGTGATTGGATAGGCTGCATTCTCAGTGATGTCATCGCTCTCTAGTGATTGGATAGGCTGCATTCTCAGTGATGTCACCGCTCTCTAGTGATTGGATAGGCTGCATTCTCAGTGATGTCACCGCTCTCTAGTGATTGGATAGGCCACATTCTCAGTGATGTCATCACTCTCTAGTGATTGGATAGGCTGCATTCTCAGTGATGTCACCGCTCTCTAGTGATTGGATAGGCTGCATTCTCAGTGATGTCACCGCTCTCTAGTGATTGGATAGGTTGCATTCTCAGTGATGTCACCGCTCTCTAGTGATTGGATAGGCTGCATTCTCAGTGATGTCATCGCTCTCTAGTGATTGGATAGGCTGCACTCTCAGTGATGTCATCGCTCTCTAGTGATTGGATAGGCTGCACTCTCAGTGATGTCATCGCTCTCTAGTGATTGGATAGGCTGCACTCTCAGTGATGTCATCGCTCTCTAGTGATTGGATAGGCTGCATTCTCAGTGATGTCATCACTCTCTAGTGATTGGATAGGCTGCATTCTCAGTGATGTCACCGCTCTCTAGTGATTGGATAGGCTGCATTCTCTGTGATGTCACCGCTCTCTAGTGATTGGATAGGCTGCATTCTCAGTGATGTCACCGCTCTCTAGTGAATGGATAGGCTGCATTCTCAGTGATGTCATCGCTCTCTAGTGATTGGATAGGCTGCATTCTCTGTGATGTCACCGCTCTCTAGTGATTGGATAGGCTGCATTCTCAGTGATGTCACCGCTCTCTAGTGAATGGATAGGCTGCATTCTCAGTGATGTCACCGCTCTCTAGTGATTGGATAGGCTGCATTCTCAGTGATGTCACCGCTCTCTAGTGATTGGATAGGCTGCATTCTCAGTGATGTCACCGCTCTCTAGTGATTGGATAGGCTGCATTCTCAGTGATGTCACCGCTCTCTTGTGTTTGGACAGGCTGCATTCTCAGTGATGTCATCGCTCTCTAGTGATTGGACAGGCTGCATTCTCAGTGATGTCACCGCTCTCTAGTGATTGGATAGGCTGCATTCTCAGTGATGTCACCGCTCTCTAGTGATTGGATAGGCTGCATTCTCAGTGATGTCACGGCTCTCTAGTGATTGGATAGGCTGCATTCTCAGTGATGTCACCGCTCTCTAGTGATTGGATAGGCTGCATTCTCAGTGATGTCATCGCTCTCTAGTGATTGGATAGGCTGCATTCTCAGTGATGTCACCGCTCTCTAGTGATTGGATAGGCTGCATTCTCAGTGATGTCACCGTTGTCCACATAGCTGGCAGCGTGCCAACTTTAGAGTAGGCTGTTGTCTGGCACAGGTGAAGCTCCCACCCAGGGGGGAGGGGGGGATGCTGGATTCTGGGAGATCCGTACCCCGTAAGGTGAGGCTGAGACGCGCTTGGATGTAAAATATTCGGCAGTCTCCAGTTTTGGAGTGAAAAGCTGTCCAAATAGGTTTCTAAGGGTTAAAATAAAATAAAAAGTCTGGAAGTTTCTGAGTTATTGACCCAAATAATAAAGAACTAAGATAAAAAACATGTAAAAGCAACTCTGTTGCAATATTAAAACATAGTAATTGCTGACAGCTCACTTTAACTAATGGCGGCCGCGGCCGGCCCGTACAGCGCCTGTGCTTTATGTAGATCAGAGAATTTGGAAGATTTAAAAAAACAATCAGCTAAGTTCTGTAACAAGGATGACGGCGCTTATAAGAGACCAGTGTTGCCAACCGTCAGAATTTTTACTGGCAGCCATTAAAAAACAGACAATTTTCTCCTGCCAGTAAATGCCAGTAAAAGTAAAAGGTTGCCAGTAAAAAATATGGCTGTGCCGCTCAGGTTGGTCCGGAGCCGGCTGGTACCATCCGAGTGCCTGCTACAGTGTGATTGGACGGCTCTGGTGGAGGCGGTGCCTGAGCATGTCGTGTGATGTCATAGTGCAATGGAGCCGGCTAGAGCCTCGTGTGCGGGACTGTGTTATGGGAGCAAGGCAGGCTGGGACCGGGACCGCCATCGCTGTTTAGTCTGGAGTGGACTGGAGGGACCACTTGGCTTGGAGAGGGACTGTCACGGTGACTCAGGAGGGGACGTGTCGTGTCAGTGAGGGTTGCACACTGCTGTCAGTGTCGCTGTGAGAGTCAATTTTATGTGTGTGCGCCGCCCATTCTAATTTCTTGTCCTCCTGAGGCTGGTCCCTGAGCTATATACTATATCAAAAATAAAAAATATGTTTTTTGCCTTATTATCTACCTTAAATCATATTGCATATTGTACTTGTTTGTAGTCAGTGGCGGCTGGTGCTCAAAATTTTTGGGGGGGCGCAAACGAAAAAAAAGAAAAAAATTGCAGCCTCACTGTGCCCATCAAATGCAGCCACTGTGCCCCTCAATTGTCGCCACTGTGCCAATTGTCACCACTGCGCCCTATAATTGTTGCCACTGTGCCCTTTGTCACCACTGTACCCATTGATGCCACTGTGCCCTTTGTCGCCACTGTGCCCTTTGTCACCACTGTACCCATTGATGCCACTGTGCCCTTTGTCGCCACTGTGCCCTTTGTCACCACTGTACCCATTGATGCCACTGTGCCCTTTGTCGCCTCTTTGCCCATTGTCGCCGCTGTGCCCTGTAAAAATCCCCCCGCCCGGCACTTACCTTTCTCCTTCCACGTCCCTCGATGTCTTCTCCCGCCCTCGATGACGCTTCAGCCAATCAGGTTACCGATAACCAGAATCAGTGAACCTGATTGGCTGAGACGGCCGTCAGTCTTATCCAAGGAATGCACCTCCCGTACGTTCCGAGGATAAGCTTCCAAGAGCTGAGGGCTGTACTCGGAAAGCCGCTGGCTCCGATAGGCACTTCCGCACAGCCAACCAGCTGCCATTATTCAGGTAGTCGGCGCTCACCTTCCAGCCATGAATCTATGTTATTAAGAGGGGGCGGCGCTCCAGTGCCCTCTATAGACGCATCGCCACTGTTTCTGACCTAAATACTTTAATTTGCACTTAAAACTGTAATTTTGTAACTTTTGGAAATGCCAGTAAAAACTTGGCTGTGCCAGTAAGTTTTGGGTGTTGTGTCAGTAAATTTCAATCTGGTAGGTTGGCAACTGACATAAGGATAAAGCCGGTAAAGCATTGAGTCTACGTTGTCTGAATTGTGTCCCATAATCCTATGTTGTTGTGAAGAAGGAGCCATTGTTGCTCAGCCATGGGCCTCTCCTCTCCATTTGTTCTCTGGGCCCCTCGGCTCCATTTGTTCTCTGGGCCTCTCCTCTCCATTTGTTCTCTGGGCCCCTGCGCTCCATTTGTTCTCTGGGCCTCTCGGCTCCATTTGTTCTCTGGGCCCCTCGGCTTCATTTGTTCTCTGGGCCCTCCGCTCTATTTGTTCTCTGGGCCCTCCGCTCTATTTGTTCTTTGGGCCCCTCCGTTCCATTTGTTCTCTGGGCCCCTCCACTCCATTTGTTCTCTGGGCCCTCCGCTCTATTTGTTCTTTGGGCCTCTCCTCACCATTTGTTCTTTGGGCCCCTCCGTTCCATTTGTTCTCTGGGCCGGCTATTCTAACAGTGCTGAGTAATGCTTGAGGGACTATCTGGCAACATTTGATATATTTTTCTTTCTCTTTCCCCATAGGAGTTGATCTTCTGGGATATCACGTCAGCCCTGAGAAGTGGTATGAGCTCTCTAGCCGAGAGTGACTGCAATTATCACAAGACCGTACGCAACTCCCCCGACGCGGCCAAGAATCAGGAGAGAAAAAGAAGACGCACAACGACTACAACCAACTTCACCGACCTTACAGGAGACCTCCAGCAGAAGAAAAGCAACTGCTGAGATACCCTTCCCAACGAGAGACGGTGATGAGACAGACACCATGGAGGACTGACACCCCGAGACATGGCAAGTGTAGAGCCGGAAGAAAAGACATCCAACAATTAAACAAAACCTTAAAAAATTGTAGAGCGGAAAGTTTTGCACTAAAGCAGGGGTGCTCAGCACTTTGTACCGAATGATGGATTTTGAACTTGACTTTGGACTCACATTGAATCATCAGAGACAGTGAAAGGGAAAGACGGGGGAATACCAGACTGGATGGTGGACATCAGTAGAACCCCAGAAAGGCATGTGATAGGAATCAGTGTATGGATAGATAATACGAGTGCAGATAGTAGTGTTAGTAGCTGTGTCCTGGAGGAATGGTGTGAGGAACGGTGTCCTTTGGAGAGGTATATGTAGGGAGAAGCCTCTTATAACAAGCCGGAAAGGAGTATTACCCTCAATCTACTTATAAGGTGCCGGGGGGAAAGTTCCTAATCAAGAAGTACGGAATAATAGTTTTGTGCAAAGTTTAGACAATAGACCCCTCAGACACGGTGTAGGATAGGTGTAGCAAGTATTGTCTTCAAACAAGGATAAGGGATTCGTTTTTCAGACAGTATAAGAGGAAAGAGGGGTGTATGACCTGTGAAGAGAGCTTAGAAGGTAGTTTCTACAGTCAAGGTGTAGGGAAATTGTAGGTATTGGTATCCTCAGTCAAGGAGTAGAGAGATTGCAGGTTGTGGTATTCTCAGTCAAGGTGTAGGAAGATTGTAGGTCTTGGTATCTTCAGTCAAGGTGTAGGAAGATTGTAGGTCTTGGTATCTTCAGTCAAGGTTTAGGAAGATTGTAGGTCTTGGTATCTTCAGTCAAGGTATAGGAAGATTGTAGGTCTTGGTATCTTCAGTCAAGGTGTAGGAAGATTGTAGGTCTTGGTATCGTCCGTCAAGGTGTAGGAAGATTGTAGGTCTTGGTATCGTCCGTCAAGGTGTAGGAAGATTGTAGGTCTTGGTATCCTCCGTCAAGGTGTAGAGAGATTGCAGGTTGTGGTATCTTCAGTCAAGGTGTAGGAAGATTGTAGGTCTTAGTATCTTCAGTCAAGGTGTAGGAAGATTGTAGGTCTTAGTATCTTCAGTCAAGGTGTAGGAAGATTGTAGGTCTTGGGATCCTCAGTCAAGGTGTAGGAAGATTGTAGGTCTTGGTATCCTCAGTCACGGTGTAGGAAGATTGTAAGTCTTAGTATCTTCAGTCAAGGTGTAGGAAGATTGTAGGTCTTGGTATCGTCCGTCAAGGTGTAGGAAGATTGTAGGTCTTGGTATCGTCCGTCAAGGTGTAGGAAGATTGTAGGTCTTGGTATCCTCCGTCAAGGTGTAGAGAGATTGCAGGTTGTGGTATCTTCAGTCAAGGTGTAGGAAGATTGTAGGTCTTAGTATCTTCAGTCAAGGTGTAGGAAGATTGTAGGTCTTAGTATCTTCAGTCAAGGTGTAGGAAGATTGTAGGTCTTGGGATCCTCAGTCAAGGTGTAGGAAGATTGTAGGTCTTGGTATCCTCAGTCACGGTGTAGGAAGATTGTAGGTCTTAGTATCTTCAGTCAAGGTGTAGGAAGATTGTAGGTCTTGGGATCCTCAGTCAAGGTGTAGGAAGATTGTAGGTCTTGGTATCTTCAGTCAAGGTGTAGGAAGATTGTAGGTCTTGGTATCTTCAGTCAAGGTGTAGGGAGATTGTAGGTCTTGGTATCTTCAGTCAAGGTGTAGGAAGATTGTAGGTCTTAGTATCTTCAGTCAAGGTGTAGGAAGATTGTAGGTCTTGGTATCTTCAGTCAAGGTGTAGGAAGATTGTAGGTCTTAGTATCTTCAGTCAAGGTGTAGGGAGTAGTATCTCTAGACAAGGTGTAGGAAGATTGTAGGTCTTGGTATCGTCCGTCAAGGTGTAGGGAGTAGTATCTCTAGACAAGGTGTAAGGATAAGACTAGAAAGTAAATCCCTTGGTCAAGGGAGGGAGATTGTAGGAAGCAGTATCCTCAGTCAAGCTGGAGTGAGTAGAAACTGTGGGTAAGGTGGAGGGCGTTCTATCCATAACTATCTAAGGATAGTGAAGACTGTATTATTCCCAATTTAGAAATAACAGTATCCACTGTCAAAGTGTAGGATATAGTATCCATAGACCAGGTGTATAGACCGGGATCATCAATAAGGGTGGAGGAAGAGTGTAGGAAGTAGCATTTGGTCAAGGCGTAGGACAATGCAAACTGTGGTACTTTAGCCGTAGTCTAGAGAGAAGTTCCTCCAGATAGCAGCGTAGTGTGCAGTACGGGTATCCAGAGGAACATAGGACGGGGGTACTAATATGCAGAGTAAGGAAATTGGAGAAAAGATAAAGTCGGGGACAGTTTGGGTGGCGGACTCTATGAAACGTCTTGGTGTTGGCCTCTAAAAGAAGTCCTCTCTGCAGTCCTCTCTGTCCGGTCTCCATAAGCAAAGAGAGGAGGAGAGAGCTTTACCGTTACAGAAAGGAAGCCAGACACCAACTCTAACACCCGAAGGTCTCAAGGTAGACCAGAAGATCACACACTAGGAATAAGAGCAACAACAAAAGTAGTAAAACAACGAAAGAAGAAAACATTACGGAGTCACAAGTGACATCCAGAAGATGCCACGGGCCCCTGACCAGGATGAGGCCGACGAGCTATATCAGAACAACTCTGTATCCTGGCTGGCATGTGGCGCCCTCTCGCTACTCGCCAACGCCTGGAGTATCCTGAGCCTGGCCAGTCGAGGAGGGAGTGGCCAACGCCCCCGCCCTCTGGAATTGCTCCTCTGCTTGCTGGCAGGAACACATTTACTCATGGCCGCTGTACCCCTCTCTCTGTTTTCGGTGGTGCAGCTGAGACGAAGACATTCACCAGGCTATGAGTGGAACGAGGGCCTGTGCAAAGTGTTTGTGTCCACGTATTACACGCTGGCGCTGTCCACGTGCCTAACTGTGGCCTGCCTATCTTACCACCGGATGTGGATGGTGCGGTGGCCCGTCAGCTACAGGCTGGGGGGCGCACGAAGACAAGCCCTTCAAGGGGCGCTAGGGATTTGGGCGGCTTCCTTTGTACTGTCCACCTTGCCATCCATTGGGTGGCACGACAACGCTCGCAGATTCTACACCCGTGGTTGCCACTTCTTGGCCAGTCGGATCGGCCTGGGCTTTGGGCTGTGCTTCCAGCTCCTGTTGCTGGGAGGGGTGGGCACTGGCCTGGGCTGTTTAGGGGTGACTATTTACCATGCTTGCTGCTGCCCTGCCTCGGGGCAGAGAGGAGGGACAAGCGAAAGTGGGGCGGAGGGAATGCTGGAGGTCCCAGCCATCGTGGTGCAAGATGCTCAGGGAAAAAGACGCTCATCTTTGGATGGGTCGGAATCGCCAAGGACAGCAGCGCAGGTCACTGGTCTGATCGGGGGGATTGTGCTGCTCTATGATGCCCTGACAGGTCTACCCATACTGGTGAGGAGGAGGGGGTGGGGATGCTCCATGATGTTATATCTGTGTGTGCTTTTTATATTTCAGAGGTTACTCTTTTCTATTCTGCTTACAGTCAGTCTATCAGGATTATACAGATCACAGCCAAAGTTCTTATGTATATACAGTAAACCATTGTGCCCGGGGCAGCCGCCCCTCCGGCCCCTTGTCCCGGCCCTGGCCAGACAACATGTTATTCCTATCCTATTGCTTCAAGCCGCTCGAGTCACCAAACAGGGACAATTATACAGATCACAGCCAAAGTCAGAAGTTCTTATCTATATACAGTAAACCATTGTGCCCGGGGCAGCCGCCCCTCCGGCCTATGATAATTAAAACTAAAATGAAAGTTTATCAGGAAGTCAGATTTACATGCAACACCACCAATTATATGACCTACCAATATGTTCAATTCTAAGGGGCGGACTAGGGTAGTATAGGGACAGGCTAGAGCAGTATATGGACAGGCTAGTGTAGTATATAGACAGGCTGGGGCAGTATAGGGACAGGCTAGTGTAGTATAGGGACAGGCTAGTGTAGTATATAGACAGGCTAGTGTAGTATAGGGACAGGCTAGTGTAGTATAGGGACAGGCTAGTGTAGTATATGGACAGGCTAGGGTAGTATATGGACAGGCTAGTGTAGTATACAGACAGGCTAGTGTAGTATATAGACAGGCTAGTGTAGTATAGGGACAGGCTAGTGTAGTATATAGACAGGCTAGTGTAGTATAGGGACAGGCTAGTGTAGTATATGGACAGGCTAGTGTAGTATATAGACAGGCTAGTGTAGTATAGGGACAGGCTAGTGTAGTATATGGACAGGCTAGTGTAGTATAGGGACAGGCTAGTGTAGTATAGGGACAGGCTAGTGTAGTATAGGGACAGGCTAGGGTAGTATAGGGGCAGGCTAGGGTAGTATAGGGACAGGCTAGGGTAGTATAGGGGCAGGCTAGGGTAGTATAGGGACAGGCTAGAGCAGTATATGGACAGGCTAGTGTAGTATATAGACAGGCTAGTGTAGTATAGGGACAGGCTAGTGTAGTATATAGACAGGCTAGTGTAGTATAGGGACAGGCTAGTGTAGTATATGGACAGGCTAGTGTAGTATATAGACAGGCTAGTGTAGTATAGGGACAGGCTAGTGTAGTATATGGACAGGCTAGTGTAGTATAGGGACAGGCTAGTGTAGTATAGGGACAGGCTAGGGTAGTATAGGGACAGGCTAGGGTAGTATAGGGGCAGGCTAGGGTAGTATAGGGGCAGGCTAGTGTAGTATATAGGCAGGCTAGGGTAGTATATGGACAGGCTAGGGTAGTATATAGACAGGCTAGGGCAGTATATGGGCAGGCTACAGTAGTATGGGGCTGGTGGAGTGGCCTGTGGGCAGTAATATATAGACAGGCTAGGGTAGTATATGGACAGGTTAGGGTAGTACAGGGACAGGCTAGGGTAGTATATAGACAGGCTAGGGTAGTATATGAACAGGCTAGGGTAGTATATGAACAGGCTAGGGTAGTGTAGGGGCAGGCTAGGGTAGCATATAGGCAGGCTAGGGTAGTATAGGGACAGGCTAGGGTAGTATAGAGACAGACTAGGGTAGTATAGGGGCAGGCTAGGGCAGTTTAGGGGCAGGCTAGTGTAGTATAGGGGCAGGCTGGGGTCGTATATAGACAGGGTAGGGTATTATATGGACAGGCTCGGGTAGTGTAAGGGCAGGCTGGAATCACAATAGCTTTACAATGAATGAAGCAGAAGCAGGGAGATCCTTGCACTGCAGGTCCTCAGGCACAGCTTCCCCTCCAGTAAGGAGAACAGTGAGCAGCCTCTCACTCTGGATCTCCTTGGACTGTCAGTCGGAGGTCTCAGTGACTTGGACCTCACCCTGCACAGCTATTTGGCACAAGAAGCCCCGTACTTCATGTGAGATAAAAGATTGATTTTCCGGCACAATTACCATCTCTAGATGTTCCCTGTAAGGCCCCGTACACACGACCAAACATGTGTGCTGATATTTGTCCGCGGACCACTTTTAGCATACATGTTCGGCCGTGTGTAGGCGCGAGCGGGCAGAATTCCAGCAAACATTTGCCCGCCGGGCCTTTTCCCAGCGGACAACTGTTTCCTGGACGTGTTTTAAAACCGTCCGCTGGAATCCTGCCCGCTCGGACATGTACGGTCGTCAGTACAGACCTACCGTACATGCCCAGGTGCCCGCCGTCCCTCGCATGCGTCGAATGACTTCGACGCATGCGTGGAAGCCTGGCAGGCCCGCCCACGTCTCCGCGTCATCGCCGCGTCATCGTCGCGGCGACAACGCGGACACGCCTCGCGTATTGTTTACGCGCGGACTTCTGTACGATGGTGTGTACAACCATCGTACAGAAGCCCTCTGGCAGGCATGTACGGTGAAAACGGTCCGACGGAACGCTTTCACCATACATGTGTGCCCGTGTGTACCCGGCCTAACACGGCAAATCTCTTTTTATTCCTGTTCCTGTTCCATTGTAATTCTCTGAGGTTTTGTAGCGGAATTGTCTCCCTGTGTGAATGTTCTGCTACATTGTGTTCCGCAGTCTCTTCTCCTCGTGTTTATCCCCCTCGTTCCTCCCACTCATCTCCGGCTGCCTTCATCTCTCGTCTTCTTCCCACTCCTTTCTTCTCCGCTGACTTCCCACCATCACTCTTATCTTCTAACGTACCTGTTCATGTTCCTGAATACACCCAAAACGCGCCCCCCCCCGGGAACCAGAACTATTAGGAAGTAACCAGGCAGTTGGGTCGTATTACCAGCAGAGTTTGAGGTTTCCCCCCCCCACCCCACCCCTTATCCAGCCAAACTTAACATTAAATCAAAGGTTTGGCAATGGCCGGGATTTGACCGCTTTCTCCCCGCCGTTCGGCGACATTCGTCTTCTCTTTGAAGAGACGCAGCTTCCATAACTCCATATATCGTCTTCAAGAGGCCGCGCTTCTCTTTCAGATAAAAGTGGTCTCTGCGGCGGATTCACCACAAGATCACTTTGCTCGGCGGCGGGAGAGGGACCTCCCCCTCCCGCGGCGCTTCCGGTGCTCTCGGCCGCTTACCGTGGCCGTCGGTAGCGGTGAAGGTAAATCCTCTTCCTAGCCTGACACGGAGACGAGTGAGGGGAAGATGGCCCCGCCCCCGAAGTCTTTGCACTCCCGCCCATTAGCTCTGAATGACAATTTGGAGACACTCGATGTGATCCGGCCGACAATCCTCCCGATTCCTCCCTGTGATCCCTGCTGCATTGATGGGCACTAATGGGCATGGATAAGGCTGCACTGATGGACACTGATAGGCTGCACTGATGAGCACTGATAAGCGGCATTGAAGGTCACTGATAGGCATGGATGAGGCTGGACTGATAGGCACTGATGAGGCTGCACTGATGGCCCTGCACTGATAAGGTAGCACTGATATGCGGCACTGATGGGTACTAATAGGCTGCACGAATGGGCACTTATATGCTGCACTGATGGGTACTGTTATGCTGCACTGATAGGCATGGATAAGGCTGCACTTATGGGCACTTATATGCTGCACTGATAGGGAATGATGAGGCAGCAATGAGGGGCACTGATATGATGCACTGATGGCCACTGATGAGGTGGCACTGATAGGCTACACTGATGGGCACTAATAGGTGGCACTGATGGGATGAGTTGGCACTGATGGACACTGATATGATGCACTGATAGCCACTGATGAGGCGGCACTGGTGGGCACCAATGGCCACTGATGAGGCGGCAATGATGGGCACTGATAAGCTGCACTGATGGGCACTGATAAGGCAGCACTGATGAGGCTGTACTGATGGGCACTGATGAGGCTGCATTAATGGGCACTGATGAGACTGCACTGATTGGACAGTTTGGAGATGAAACAATGTCCTCTGTCAAACAAAGTCCCGCCTCCTGGACCGGCACTGGACCAGTGTGCTGTCTATCATTGGGGCCGGTCTAGGAGGCGGGACTTTGACAGCGGCCGGGGTTTCATCTCCCCGCTCTGTGTGATCGGCCGGCTCTCCACCTGACAGTTTCCTGGGTGATCGCTTTTGCCCTTTTTTACAGAACATCAGAGCGGCCCGGGGGGGGGGGGGGAGGGGGCAGGGAGGAAAATGCCCCCCGGGCCGCTCTGATGTCCTAGTCTGCCCCGCCCTACACTCCCCAAACGCAGGCGGGCGGAGACTTTGAGGGCTGCATGAAGGTGACTATTTATTGATATCATTGAAATGATTAGGTATTGATTATTAATTATACATTTATTTATTTATAAAGAAAAATATTTATTATAATAATTTATAAATAATGAACTTATTATTATGTATTGATTAATCGGGGGAAATATTTAGCAGCAGTATAAGAGATTTATATCATTAGAGATTTTTTTTATTGATTATCTATAAATGTATTATAGGGTTGCCCCCATAGGAGTGTCGGTATTGGAGCCCCGCCGAGTACTTCCGGGAATTCTGGTGAAAATGCTCCGATGCCGGGAACTGATACCTTTGTGGTTGTGAATTATGAATATTAAATAAATAAATAATACAATAATAGATTCTAGATGAACTCCCGTATATATAAAATCCCCCCTCGGCTTATTCTCGAGTCTCCCGCTCTGGTAACTGTAGCCGGGTGTAGTGCGCATGCTCGGGCGCGTCCTCGAGAACGTCTTTCTTGGTGTGCGATTAAACGAAGGACGCGCTCGCGCATGCGCACTACACTCAGTTGGAGAAGTTGGATCTTTTGACAGAACACCTGCAACAAGGTACAGTACATGAGTAGAGCATGCAACAAAGTACATAAGGCTGCAGATGGGCACTGATGAGACAGGTGGGCACAGTGAGGCTGCAGATGGGCACTGATGAGACAGGTGGGCACAGTGGGGCTGCAGATGGGCACTGATGAGACAGGTGGGCACAGTGAGGCTGCAGATGGGCACTGATGAGACAGGTGGGCACAGTGAGGCTGCAGATGGGCACTGATGAGACAGATGGGCACAGTGAGGCTGCAGATGGGCACTGATGAGACAGGTGGGCACAGTGAGGCTGCAGATGGGCACTGATGAGACTGGTGGGCACAGTGGGGCTGCAGATGGGCACTGATGAGACAGGTGGGCACAGTGAGGCTGCAGATGGGCACTGATGAGACAGGTGGGCACAGTGAGGCTGCAGATGGGCACTGATGAGACAGGTGGGCACAGTGAGGCTGCAGATGGGCACTGATGAGACAGGTGGGCACAGTGAGGCTGCAGATGGGCACTGATGAGACTGGTGGGCACAGTGAGGCTGCAGATGGGCACTGATGAGACTGGTGGGGACAGTGAGGCTGCAGATGGGCACTGATGAGACAGGTGGGCACAGTGAAGCTGCAGATGTGCACTGATGAGACAGGTGGGCACAGTGAGGCTGCAGATGGGCAGTGATGAGACAGGTGGGCACAGTGAGTCTGCAGATGGGCACTGATGAGACTGGTGGGGACAGTGAGGCTGCAAATGGGCACTGATGAGACAGGTGGGCACAGTGAAGCTGCAGATGTGCACTGATGAGACAGGTGGGCACAGTGAGTCTGCAGATGGGCACTGATGAGACAGGTGGGCACAGTGAGGCTGCAGATGGGCACTGATGAGACAGGTGGGCACAGTGACGCTGCAGATGGGCACAGTGAGGCTTATACTTGAGTATATATGGTAACTTATAATAAATAATAAAAAATAAATAAAAATAGTTATAATATTATTAAACTAATAAATAATAATAATAAATAATAATACTTTTGATACGAATACATGATCAGATTCTTAATTCTTATCAATAACTGAAGATTCGCCAATAGCGGATTGTTCCCGGCGCGGACGCGTCCCGATACTTTCTGAAGAAAAATGACTCACCTGTGGAACTCTCCTCCCCTCCCCCGCCTCCTCGCAGTTGCTTTAATTATTTGAACAATTACGGTAATCATCTCTTTGCGCGTAATTATCAGTTTGCGGTGAACCTGCTGCGCTCGGCGCCCCTCACCCGCCCCAAATGCTTCGGATTCAGGTCTCTGACCTCGGTGACCCCCCCGGGGGATGCAGGGTAATTACAGTGGTGGAGCGGCGGCGGGATTGCTGCAAACCTTGCGACACAACGCCTGACATGTGACAGCGCCCAGCAGATCATGAAGGGGGGCCCCGGGCCCTTGGCTACGCAGAGCGATATTCTCCCCTGATACTGCCCCGGGCCTGGGGAATAAATAGCCCCCCCCCCCTATTCTCCCCTGATACTGCCCCGGGCCTGGGGAATAAATAGGCCCCCCTCCCCCTATTCTCCCCTGATACTGCCCCGGGCCTGGGGAATAAATATCCACCCCTCCCCCCTATTCTCCCCTGATACTGCCCCGGGCCTGGAGAATAAATAGTCCCCCCTCCCCCTATTCTCCCCTGATACTGCCCCGGGCCTGGGGAATAAATAAGCAGCCCCCCTCCCCCTATTCTCCCCTGATACTGCCCCCGGCCTGGGGAATAAATAGCCCCCCCCCTATTCTCCCCTGATACTGCCCCGGGCCTGGGGAATAAATAGGCCCCCCTCCCCCTATTCTCCCCTGATACTGCCCCGGGCCTGGGGAATAAATAAGCACCCCCCTCCCCCTATTCTCCCCTGATACTGCCCCGGGCCAGGGGAATAAATAGGCCCCCTTCCCCCCTATTCTCCCCTGATATTGCCCCGGGCCTGGGGAATAAATAAGCACCCCCTCCCCCTATTCTCCCCTGATACTGCCCCGGGCCAGGGGAATAAATAGGCCCCCTTCCCCCCTATTCTCCCCTGATATTGCCCCGGGCCTGGGGAATAAATAGACCCCCCTCCCCCTATTCTCCCCTGATATTGCCCCGGGCCTGGGGAATAAATGGGCCCCCCTCCCCCTATTCTCCCCTGATACTGCCCCGGGCCTGGGGAATAAATAGGCCCCCCCTCCCCCTATTCTCCCCTGATACTGCCCCGGGCCTGGGGAATAAATAGACCCCCCTCCCCCTATTCTCCCCTGATATTGCCCCGGGCCTGGGGAATAAATAGACCCCCCCTCCCCCTATTCTCCCCTGATATTGCCCCGGGCCTGGGGAATAAATAGGCCCCCCCCTTTCCCCACTCCTCCTTCTGCTATTTATAACAGGGGGTGAGAATAAAACTAGATAGTTGTAGCCGGGGGGGGGGGGGGGGGGGGGGGGGGGGGACCGCTGCATCGAATAATCGCCCATTGTCTGCTAATTGATACACAAATATGTGGCCCCTCTGCACCAAGGGCCACCTGCCAAGAGACCTCTAGGGGTTCAAATCAGAATCTCATGCAGATAGCAGAGGGAGGAAGGGGAGGAGTCTCATGCAGATAGCAGAGGGGGAGGAGTCTCATGCAGATAGCAGAGGGGGAGGAGTCTCATGCAGATAGCAGAGGGGGAGGAGTCTCATGCAGATAGCAGAGGGGGAGGAGTCTCATGCAGATAGCAGAGGAGGGAGGAGGAGTCTCACACAAATAGTAGAGAAAGGAGAAGGGGAGGGAGGAGGAGACTCATGCAGATAGCAGAGAAAGGAGGGGGGAGTGGGAGGAGGAGTCTCACACAAATAGTGGAGAAGGGGAGGGAGGAGGAGTCTCATGCAGATAGCAGAGGAAGGAAGCAGCAGACAGAAATGACACTCAGTGCTCTGGACTGAGACAAGTGCACACTATAGAGGGATATGCTTTGTTCAGATTTCATGTCTGAGGTTTACAAACACTTTAACCACTTGCTTTCCAGCCCATAGTCAAAAGACGTCCTGTTTTTAAAGACGGATATCTCGGTAACGGGAGCAGCTGCCACAACTGAGGTATCGATCTTAAGTGCCGACGGTCCTGTACACGATAACGGCGGTCTCCGCGTCAGATTCGCCGCGAGATCGCCGCTTACCGGAGCCGTCGGTAGCGGCGGAGGAGATCGGGTGCGTTCAGCAGCTGAGCGGGGTTACGAGTGAAGGAAAAATCTCCTTCACCTGTCCCCATAGCTCCGCTGGGCGGAAGTGACGTCAAAACGTCAGTCCCGCCCAGCCTCTTAAAGAAACATTTTTTTTTTTGTCATTTGAAAAAATTACATTTCCAATTTTTTTAAATTTTTTTCTTGCATTTTAGTCTAAATATAAGATGTGACGTCTTTTTGACCCCAGATCTCACATATAAGAGGACCTGTCATGCTTTTTTCTATTACAAGGGATGTTTACATTCACAGTAATAGGAATAAAAGTGATCATTTTTTATTTATTTTTTTTCAGTGTAAAAAGTAATAAAATAAATAAAAATAAATAAGAAAACAAACAAAACATTTTTTTAAAGCGACCCGTCCCGACGAGCTTGCGCGCAGAATCGAACGCATACGCGAGTAGTGCCCGCATATGAAAACGGTGTTCAAACCACACAAGTGAGGTATCGCCGCGATCGTTAGAGCGAGAGCAATAATTCTAGCTCTAGAGCTACTCTGTAGCTCAAAAAAATGCAACCTGTAGAATTTTTTAAACGTTGCCTATCGAGATTTTTAAGGGTGAAAGTTTGACGCCATGCCACGAGCGGGCGCAATTTTTAAGCATGACATGTTGGGTATCATTTTACTCGGCGTAACATTATCTTTCACAATATATAAAAAAATTGGGAAAAATGTATTGTTGTCTTATTTTTTAATTCAAAAAAGTGTTTTTTTTTTTAAAAAGTGCGCTTGTAAGACCGCTGCGCAAATACGGTGTGACAAAAAGTATTGCAATGACTGCCATTTTATTCTCTAGGGTGTTAGAAAAATATATATATATAATGTTTGGGGGTTTTAAGTAATATTCTAGCAAAAAAAAACTGTTTTAGTCTCGTAAACACCAAATCTGAAAAACAGCCTCAGTAACAAAGTGGTTAAGTCTTGACATGTTTGCTTTCATCTTTTATATTTTGCCCTGAAATAACTTTTGCGTATTTCTTACTGACATTTTACATTGCATAAACCATTGCGGTAATATCGAGTGACATAAAAAATTGTAACGACCACCATTTTATTCTCCGGGGGCTCAGCTTTTGTTTGAGGTTTTATCGAATATTCAGACCTAAAATTATTTTTTAAACGTGTGCAAAATGCAGCAAAAACAGCGCCGGCTACAAAAGGGTAGAAAAGAAGAAATGGAAGAATAGACCACTAAATGGGATAAAAGGAGAGGAGAGCGCCCCCTGCTGGCCGCATACAAAGAAACACATGACCGTCATACAAGATTTTACATTTCCCACACTAAATAAAAATCAATTGTTTTATATTGTTTTAGTCTTGACCTTAACAAGTAGAGAAAAGACGTGGATGAGAGGAGGGTGTTCTGTGGCGGGAAGGACAGACCCGGCATATAAGGGGCATGTAGCCGTCTGAGCGGAGCCGCCCATTAACGCGGCCTTGACACTTTCCTGAGTGCTTGCCGGAGCGTGGCGGGAACAAGCTGCGTCCGGGGCGCTGGAGCGTGCGCAAACGTGTCAGTGGCTTCAGGAAAACGCATTTTCTGTAAGGCTCGGGATGCGCGCACGGGGGGGGGGGAGGCAGAGGAGATCTAAACCTGAGGAGGCGATATACTGGGGCCGGGTCACACCCCCTGGCAAGAAAGAGAACCTATCATCTGCTGGGAATTGTTATTCTCCTCCTTCTCCTCCTCCCTCCCTCCTCCTCCTCCTCCTTCTCCTCTCCCTCCTTCTCCCCCTCCTCCTCCACCTCCTCCACCTCCCCCTCCTCCTCCTCCTCCTCCTTATCCTCCTCCCTCCCTCCTTCTCCCTCCTCCCTCCTCCTCCTCCTTCTCCTCCTCCTCCTCCACCTCCTCCTCCACCTCCTCCTCCTCCACCTCCCCCTCCTCCCTCCTCCTCCTCCTTCTCCTCCTCCCTCCCTCCTTCTCCCTCCTCCCTCCTCCTCCTCCTTCTCCTCCTCCCTCCCTCCTCCTCCTCCTCCTTCTCCTCTCCCTCCTTCTCCCCCTCCTCCTCCACCTCCTCCACCTCCCCCTCCTCCTCCTCCTCCTCCTTATCCTCTCCCTCCTTCTCCCCCTCCCCCTCCTCCTCCACCTCCTCCACCTCCCCCTCCTCCTCCTCCTCCTCCTTATCCTCTCCCTCCTTCTCCCCCTCCTTCTCCTCCTTCTCCTCTCCCTCCTCCTCCTCCCCCTGGGGGAGGGGCAGATAGTGGAAGCGTAGGTTCACATTTGCTTTTTTTTCTCGATGTCCGCCAGTGTCCCGCGATCGTGTCACAGATCGTGTCTATGTAAACAAGGTATCTCCCTGTTCTGCCTAGTGACAGGACACTGATCGTCTGCTCCCTCTCATCAGGAGCAGCGATCAGTGTCGTGTCACTCGTAGCCACGCCCCCCCCCCACAGTTAGAATCACTCCCTAGGATGCACTTAACCCCTTCCCTGCCACCTACAGGTTAACCCCTTCCCTGCCCCCTACAGGTTAACCCCTTCACTTCCAGTCACATTTATACAGTAATCAGTAGATTTTTATAGCACAGATTGCTGTATAAACGTGAATGGTCCTAAAATAGGGTCAAAAGTGTCCGATGTGTCCGCCGTAATGTCGCAGTCACGATAAAAATCGCAGATCGCCGCCATTCCTAATAAAAAAATCATAATAATAATAATGCCATAAATCTATCCCCTATTTTTGTAAATGCTATAAATTTTGCGCAAACCAACCGATAAATGCTTATTGCGTTTTTTTTCCCAACAATATGTAGAAGAATACGTATCGGCCTAAACTGAGGGAAAAAACTTTTTTTATGTATTTTTGGGGGATATTTATTATAGCAAAAAGTTAAAAATATTGCATTTATTTTAAAAATTGTCGCTCTATTTTTGTTTATAGCGCAAAAAATAAAATCCGCAGAGGTGATCAAATACCACCAAAAGAAATCTCTGTTTGTGGGGAAAAAAGACGCCAATTTTGTTTGGGAGCCACATCGCACGACCGCGCAATTGTCATTTAAAGCGACGCAGCGCCGAATCGCAAAAAGTGGCCCGGTCTTTGGCCAGCCAAAGGGGGCTGAATATATATGACATTTCTGTTTTCGGGTTTCCATACACACTTTGGCCCGGATTCAAAAAGCACTTACGCCGACGTATCTCGAGATACGCCGCGTAAGTGTTAATATGGTGTAAATATGCGCCGTCGTATCTGTGCGCCGTGCCCACAGAACCAGATACGCCTGAAAATAGGCTTCATCCGACCGACATAACTTTCCTACGCCGGCGTATCTTGGGCGCATATTTACGCTGGACGTATTTGGCGCTCCCAATGATTTCCTATTCACATATGCAAATGAGGGAGATACGCCGATTCGCAAACGTACTTGCGCCCGGCGCATAATATACGCGATTTGCGTAAGCCGTACGTCCGGCGTAAAGTTATTCCCCCTAAAGGAGGTGTAAGTCAGCAGCATCCATGCAAAGGGCTGCACCAGGGAACAGAAGCCGGCGTATTTTACGTCGTTTACGTTGTACGTGAATATGACTAGGCGTAGGTTACGTTCACGTCGTAGGCAGTGATCCGTCGTATCTTAGGGAGTAGTTTCAACGTGATTCTGAGCATGCGCACTGGGATACGTCCACGGGACGGCGCATGCGCCGTTCGTTTTAAGTGCTTGTCTGGCAGTCGGCCCATCATTTGCATGGGGTCACGCCTCATTAGCATGGCTCACGCCCACTTCCACTTACGCCGGCTTACGCCGAGGAAACCCAGCGTAGATTTGACAGCCAGTGGGGGCGAGTGCTTTGTGAATACTGGGGCAGATGAAATCTGCGCCGGCGTATCGTTACGCCGATTCTCAAAGGCAGATACGCTTTAAAAATAGGCTTCCTCCGCCGACGTAACTTGAATGCGGCGGCGTATAATTGTGTGCAATATTACGTTGACCGCTAGGGGCGCTTCCGTTGTTTTCGGCGTAGAATATGCAAATTACCTAGTTACGTCGATTCACGAACGTACGTGCGCCCGGCGGTAGTTTTTTACGCCGTTTGCGTAAGGTTTTTTCGGCGTAACGTTGCTCCTGCTATTAGGAGGCGCAGCCAATGCTAAGTATGGCCGTCGTTCCCGCTTCGAAATTTTTTTTTTTTACGTCGTTTGCGTAAGTCGTTCGCGAATAGGGCTGGACGTAATTTACGTTCACGTCGAAACCAATACGTTGTTGCAGCGTACTTGTGAACAATGCACACTGGGATATGTACACGGACGGCGCATGCGCCGTTCGTAAAACACGTCAATCACGTCAGATCATCACACATTAGCATAAAACACGCCCCCCCTTCCACATTTGAATTACGTGGGCTTACGCCGGCCCCATTTACGCTACGCCACCGCCGGAGCAAGTGCTTTGTGAATACTGCACTTGCTCATGTAAGTTGCGTCGGCGTAGCGTAATTACAATACGCTGCGCCACCGTAACTAGGCGCGCAGGTACCTGAATCTGCCCCACTGTGCTTGCCTCTCTGCGCTGGTTCGGCGTAGCGTAAAAAAAGAGACGCTACGCCGGCATAAATATGCGCCAATGTATGTGAATCCGGGCCCTTGGGTATATTTATAAAGAAGTGAATCTGACATTCAACAAACATTCACTGCAGGTAAATCTTCCAGGTGAATGTGTTTTAAAAAAAACTGCGATTGGTTTGCCGCCCCGGTGAATGTTTGGTGAAAGCAAAGGCGGGTGTGCTGGGTGCGCCTGGGCACACCCTAATCACCCCATGTACATTAGCATTATCCAGGGGCGGCACCAGGTGGGTGGTTGGAAGGTGCCAGTGTAAATGCCCCCATTATATTAGGTTCAACCCTAGGAATTTAGGGTGCAATATAATATGGTCCCCCCCCCCACCAGCAGAGCCTCCTCCCTGTGACTTTGGGGGGCACACCCTAATGTGATAGGCTGCGCACACCTCTGGGTGAAAGTCCTGCCAGCGCCTCTTTGATATGTAAGAAACTCTTTGTAGCCAATCGGAACCCTCAAGATTCTCCCTTTTGTGTGTTTCAAGGGCTGCAATAAAATGAGGCGATTTGATTGGTTGCTCCTGGCAACGTGTCCTTCCTCTTTGGACCTAATGATTGTTTTTCTTGTTCCGTAGGTGGTGAGCTTCATAAGTCTCCGCTATGACAGCGCCCCCCCATGGATGGTCCTGTGCGTCATTTGGTGCTCCATGGCCCAGACTCTGCTTCTTCCATCCTTCATCTGGTCCTGCGCCCGGTACCGGGCTGACCTGCGCACCGTGTGGGAGCACTGCGCCTCCATGTTGTCCGACAGCGGGGGCGATGAAGGTAAGATGAAGCCCATCACGGGTGGGTGACAGCGCTGGCAGTTGGGGTGTATTGTGTGTTGGTTGCACTCAAAATGAAGCCCCCTTGGCAAGCGATGGAGACTCGAGTGTAAGAAATACGCTTTTATATCTGGAGCACAAGAAGAAATTAGACAAGAAATTCAAATGGAAAAAACTGACTTTATTGTGTACAAAACCAACGCGTTTCAAGAATTAAAAACCTTCATCAGGGCTGATTTGCTATTGTAGTTGTTGGTAGTGGGCCGCTGTGTACACATAGACCAATCAGCTGAGCTGAAGCAGGAAATTGGCATGAGTGGCATACGCCACATTAAGGAAGCAAATGGCCCTGATTTGATCTGTGCCACCCGTGGCAGTTTCTATTTCAAAGTGTAGGGATTGTACTAAACCCCGAGCAGTAAAGTCTCCCTGTGTGTGCAGAATAACATGTTTCTTATACTCACTGTGGAACTTAAGGGGTTAATCCTCTGCATTGTGTCATATCATGTGACCTGGCTAGCTCTGATCAACAAGGAACTGTTCTCTCCAGCAATAGAGACCAAACTGAGCATGTGCAGCTTTACTCCCCTCACTCTGTCTTGTCTGGTCTTGCCAAGAGAGACCCTGCAGGAGGGGGACGGATCCCGCTTGGCAAGGACAGATAAGACAGTGAGGGGAGTAAAGCTGCACATGCTCAGTTTGGTCTCTATTGCTAGAGAGAACAGTTCCTTGTTGATCAGAGCAAGCCAGGTCACATGATATGACATCACACATGTGGGCGTGTATACAGATCCTAAATGACAGCCCAGTCCCTCCCTCCTCCAAAATGCACAGTAACTAAAAAAGAAACCAGTGGGTGAGATGTCACATCTTAATTCATAGAAGATCCGCCTCCCATAACAGCATGAGGCTGTAGTAAAAATCTCCTCCTACCTGAACACTCAGCACTCAGGCGGACCCTGCAGTTTATCACGTGACCATGGTATACAGATCAGCCAAAAGGGTATATAGTGGCAGTCAGTGGCGGCTGGTGCTCAAAGTTTTTGGGGGGGCGCAAATGAAAAAAAAATCAATTGCAGCCTCACTGTGCCCATCAAACGCAGCCACTGTGCCATCAATTGTCACCACTGTGCCATGCCATCAAACGCAGCCACTGTGCCAACTGATGCCACTGTGCCCTTTAATTGTCCCCCTCCCCCTCTCTCTCTCCCCCTTTCCCCCCTCTCTCTCTCCCCCTTTTCCCCCTCTCTCTCTCCCCCTCTCTCTCTATCGCTCCCCCCTCTCTCTTTCTCCCTCTCTCTCCCCTCTTTCCTTCTCACTCTCCTCTCTCTCCCCCTCTCTCTCTCTCTCTCTCTCTCCCCTCTCTCTCCCCCTCTCTCTCCCCTCTCTCCCCCTCTCCCCTCTCTCTCTCTCTCTCTCCCCCTCTCTCTCTCTCTCTCTCTCTCTCTCCCCTCTCTCTCCCCCTCTCTCTCCCCCTCTCCCCCTCTCTCTCTCTCTCTCTCTCTCTCCCCCCTCTCTCTCTCTCTCTCTCTCCCCCCCTCCCTCTCTCCCCCCCCCTCTCTCTCTCTCTCCCCTCTCTCTCTCTCTCTCTCTCTCTCTCCTCTCTCTCCCCCTCTATCTCCCCTCTCTCCCCCTCTCCCCCCTCTCTCTCCTCTCTCTCTCTCTCACTCATCCTCTCTCTTTCTCACTCTTCGGACCAGGAGCTCTCAGTCCCTTTAGAAAATAGCACAAAATTTTGAAAATGTGCATAAAGGAGTATCTCCTCTCCTCTGTGGAACTGCTCCCAGCTCCACCTCCTGCAGGAACTACCAGCCCTCCGGACTGCTCTGAAGAGCAAGGGGTAGGAAAGGTTAAGCACAGCGCTTTTCTTTAACAGCTTCCTACATGTGGTAATCTAACCCACTAACTTCTAGAAGTTTCTCCAAACTTCCGGACACAGGGGAGGTACAAGAGACCTGCCTCTGTGTGTCATTCAGCCTGACCTGCAGTAAACCCTGACCCAATTTCAGACTCACAAGATAACCCCCACGAGTCAAACATAAATTTGCCTCCATTATTCTAGTAGCACACTAGAGGGTACTACAGTAATGAAGGGACTGTGTTGATTAGGAGCTCTGTTTTCTAAGTTTGGGAGAGGGCCACAGGCTTTATGCCTGCACCACTCTTTCTTCATTCCTCCCATTCTTCTAGGCGGTAATGAAAGCCACCTAGAATGTAGAAACATGCACAGATCAATATCTCCACTCTAGACTGGCCTCTCTCCTACATAGACAGTCTGGGTGCCACCATAGTCCACCACCACTATCCTTTGGAAAGATAAAAGAATATCCGCTGCACTCCATTTAGCTCCTCTTACAATGTCTCCACTCAAGAACCAACCTTCCTTCACGCATTTCACCTCTCCTGGCTTTCTCACAAAGAGGAAGGTTGGTTCTCTGGTGGAGACATTGTTGTATGCAGTCAACTTATTGACTATTAAATAATACGGTAAGAAGAGCTAAGAGGAGTGTGGCTGATATTATTTTATATTATCAATGGAAAGCACATAAAATACCCCCCCTCCCCACCCCCACACACATGCACTGTGGCAGAACGTTGCCCTGCCAGGGTCTAGAAAGAGGTTATGACCCAGAATTCTCAGCCAGGCGGGTTGAGGGGCTCCTCAGTGGTTGGTAAAGTCAGTTTTGGGGCCTGGGAGATTTTAAAGTGATCTGGGTGGGATGAAATCTCCAATCCTGGGTCCAGGTCTTTAAAAACCACCAGCACACTGATTGGTCAGGGGGCTAATAGTAATGACCTGACTGTGGTTCTGGGCTCCACCCTGGCCTAAAATCAACAGGGATCTGGCAGCGAAAGGATTAAATGGATAAAACACGGGAACTTCCATGTACTGCAGAGAAGAGCTGCATCGGTTTTTTTTCTGGTCCTGTTGCAATCATTTGTGATCTATGTTTGTCTTTTGATGCTGCAAAATGTCTGACTCCTCCTACTTCTTCGCAGACAGCGGTCGGGATGACTTCTCAGATGGACGGCTGTGCGAAGTCCGCTTCGACTCCAACGGTGCCGCCATCAAAAGACCTCCGCACTACCTGGGAGGAGACCTGAGGGACGGGAAATACATCCCGGTGAGACACATTCTACTGCCCACAGACCGGAGCCAGTACCTGCAGGTTCACCGACACCAGGTGAGAACGCAAAAAGAAAGTTGTGACCAACCCTCGTCCTCAACAGCAGGACTATGTCCGCCGTAAATGCTTCCTCTGTCCAGAACCGGACTTTTTTAGCCCATCTGGTCACCAGCCATACTTCAGTGTCGGGTAAAACATTAGAGCAAGAATACAGCCTTATCTATCAGTTGAAGAGGAGGTTCCCTCCCCCTTTCTTGCTCATATTACTCTAACAATACTCTTGTAACCAGAAACATGAACTAACATGAGCTAATTAACTAATCATTTCCAGACTAGGTGACTCCAAGATATGACCTTTCAGGTCTTAGCCTTGCTGTCTCCTAGCTCCCTAACTACAATACACATTGGGCTAGATTCAGGTAGGGGCGCGCATAGTTACGGCGGCGCAGCGTATTGTATTTACGCTACGCCGTCGCAACTTACAGGAGCAAGTGCAGTATTCACAAAGCACTTGCTCCATAAGTTGCGGCTGCGTAGCATAAATGGGGCCGGCGTAAGCACGCGTAATTCAAATGTGGAAGGGGAGGCATGTTTTATGTAAATCTATGATGACCTGATGCGCCGTCCGTGTACATGTCCCAGTGTGCATTGCTCCCGAGTATGCCGCAACGACGTATTGGTTTAGACGTTAACGTAAATTACGTCCAGCCCTATTCGCAAAACGACTTACGCAAACAACAAAGCGGGAACGACGTCCATACTTAACATTGGCTGCGCCTCCTAATAGCAGGAACAACCTTACGCCAAAAAAGCCTAACGTAAACGACGTAAATAAATTGCGCCGGGCGTACGTACGTTTGTGAATCGGCATATCTAGGTAATTTGCATATTCTACGCCGACAACAACGGAAGCGCCCCTAGCGGCCAGCGTCAGAATGCACCCTAAGATACGACGGCGTAAGAGACTTATGCCAGTCGTATCTTAGGCTAATGTCGGCGTATCTAGCTTTCTGAATACAGAAAGTAGATACGCCGGCGCAGCTTTGAAATTACGCGGTGTATCTTAGGGCGTAATTCTTTACTGAATCTACCCCATTATCATACATATCAACACAGAACTCCTTCACACAATAGCAGAGATAATTAACACAAACAACAAGGGGGGAAAGACTCTTGGAGCCCACACTAGACTTATTTACAAATTACAACAAACACGTTATAGCAGACAACAGACTGACAGGTGGGTGGAGTTAATGACATCAGCATCTTCTATGAGCCCCAACATTATGAAGCAGTCACTATTTATAATATGGCATATACAGGGTTCCCAGAGTCTGTGTGTTTTGGGGGGACATGGACTTGAATCCAAAGTAACTTTACTTCAAGGTCCCCAGGCATACACCTCACAAAGAGTATTCCCCCTAAAATCCAGATCCCATAATCAGAAGGCAAGAGGCTAGCATTCAGTCCCCTCCAAAAGCCTCTGTCCCGGCTAGGTCTGTCACAAAAGTCTCCCTAAGTTCTGGAGAGCAGTGAAATCCTGACGGGGGGTCTCACTTGTTCCCACTCTATTCAAACCCCCCCCAAAAAAAGCAGTTTTGTCCAGACTCGCACTTTAATTACTTCAATGCTTAATCCCTCTGGTATTAAGGTACTCGTCTTATATATCCAATGTGTCTCCTCCTTGGACATAATCTCCACATCCTTTCCTCCCCTCCAGTTCCCACAAACGACTTTAATTCCCCAGAAAGTCTTTAAATTGGAAGAATGATAATCCTTATAATGTTTTACTGAAGGACGTTTATCTGTATCCAAAATGTCTCTTTCTCTTTCCCTCAACATCTGTTTGGTGCGATTGGTTTGAATCGTGGTCTTTGTGTGACATAAATTACCACCTTTGTGTTGCAAATATTCTTTGATAGGAAAACCTCCTTTTTTTTTATGGAAATAAAGGTATTCATGTTCCTCTCACTATTAGGATATCTACACCCCGAGCATTTATTACATCTTCCTAAAACCTTTTATATTACAGTACAGCCAGGTCCAAGGTTTCTATGGCGCTTTTATATCTGGAGCTAACGATAAAGATCCTGTCCATTTTAGTCATTTTAGCCGCTTGGAACCTTTCACCCAAATTCCTCTTGGAACTCCCTGGTGAGCGTCTCCAGACCCATACTCATTCCAGGAATAGGTTTTGTGAATCCCCCCGCACTTAAGCTTCAGCTGGGACCTCAATGTTTTCTAGATGGTACCTCCAGTAAACCTGACACAGAGGCAGAGCTCCTGCACCAGGGGTCTCCTCCAGCAGACCCCTGTATCTACCTCAGACCTTTTATGGGTTCTCCAGCCACCTAATGGGCACACCTCCCCAGGGATTGGCTGGATTTCTCATATATATTCATGCGGCCCATTCTGTTCTTCCTCTGGAATATAGGAGAGAAGCAATCAGAGCAGCAGCTTGTGAGACTCTGAGCAAACCAGAATAATCGACCCCCGCTCTTGTCACCCCGTGGGGGGTCAGGGATGCACCACAGGGTAGTGAACCCTATGGCCTACTGCTGCGATCAGAGAGGAAGCGTGAGCCCAATATTCCCCAGGGCACGGAGTCTAAGACCCAGCTTTGTGTTCACCAGAGCCTCTGGTGGTGAGGATGGCCTTCGCCGCAGCTGTATCCAGGTCGCAACCCCTGGGGTCCCCAAGGTCACTCTCTGAAGGGAGAGGGGGGGAACCAGCAACCAGGACAAGTGATAGTGATGGGTAAGTCGAGGTCGGGGCAACAGGCAGACAAGGATAAACAAGGAACAGGCCAAGGATCAGGGAAACAGGCAAACAGGAGAAGTCAGAGACGAGCCAAGGTCGGTACACAGGAAGGTAAACGTAACACACTGCAGACAGGAACAAGCTACAAACAAAGGTTGAACAGCACTGCAGACCCGTAGTGCAATAGTTAATATAGACTTCCTGGGATGGTCTGGGGTGGGGCCATATAGGGAGGAAGGTGATAAAAGACAGCCAGAAAGATGGTCAGGCCTCTAATGAACACATGAGACAGGTAAGCTGCCAGACTTTATTGCATATCCATGACAGCTCTACTGAATATAGAAGAGCTAAACTATATTTACCGATCGACCTGCACTAACTAGGAGGGTGCTACATATATCATCCCTTCCTATCTATTTACTAAGGCTAGCAGCATAAGTAATAAAATGAGTTCTCGCTGATTAAGAGAGTTCCGCTTTTAGCAATATCTTCCATATCTGAGATGTCTGTAATATAAAAGTGATCGATTTTCTCTTCAATGATTCATTTTTCATATTTCTTAATAAAATTGTGATATTGTTGGTCACAAAAGGCATTTTCTTTCACCGTTTGTCATTCATTCTATTATCTGACATTATAAATGATAATCATTTCCTCGCTCTCCAGCTGTCACATTCCCACCCAGCCGCAGCTCTTCCATAATATCAAACCTTCATATTAATAATTTACCGATCTGAGCTGTTAATCATATAGGCCAAGTCATACCAGGGAGGCAATAAACACAATATACTAAGAATCTCCAATCATTTGTAATAATGTAACATTTCGGATCTTCTTCTTTGTTGGGATCCAATCTGCATTCAGTGTCCCGGCATCCTTCCACATAATGTAGTGATATCTGTTCATCATCCATACTTGGAGTCCCTCACACCCAGGCCCGGATTTCCCACAAGGCCACTGAGGCCAGGCCTTGGGGCGGCAGGGCGCCAAGGGGCGGCAGTGGCATGGATTCCCCCGACGCCTGTAACATACAGTTAAGAGCGGTAAGTTATGGGGGAATCCGCTCGCTCGTTAACAAGTGATTGCGGCGATGTCACCGAAATCTCTTGTAAAATGTGTGCTCCCGTCCGTCCTCCCCCCCCCCCCCACCCCACATACCTCTCTCTGCTGGCTCTGTCTTCGGGACTCCCCCCCCCCCCCCCCCCGGCCACCGAGTCTGTCTCCTGTTCCTGCTGCCGATGTACACAGTGAGAGGGGAGAGCTGTGCTCTTCCCATCATAGCTGTGACAGGAGTTCTAGCACAGTGCTAGGACTCTTGTTTTGGAGGTGACAGGGTCAATAAAGAGAACCTGTCACCTCCAATTGCTATCACACAGGGAATTGTTTTCTCCTGTATGATAGCAAAAA
The DNA here is from genome assembly GCF_905171775.1 of Rana temporaria. Lineage (NCBI taxonomy): Eukaryota > Metazoa > Chordata > Amphibia > Anura > Ranidae > Rana > Rana temporaria. The sequence goes on from NC_053496.1 coordinate 933,145, forward strand.
AATTGATAAAAAAATTATAAATAAGAAATAATAATTAAATTAATAAAATAAAGTAATTAAAAAAGTAAAGAATAAGAAAAATAATAAGAAAAGTAAGCGACATGCTACAAATAAAAAAAAAAAAAAAGCGATAAAGTAAAAAAAAAGAAAACAAATATTTGAACTAACTGTGCCGCCCCTGCCATCCGGTTGCCATTCTCCGTTGATTTGGGGGTAGTTCGGTTGGCGGGGAGGGGGTGCATTGCGGAACCCGGCTTTGGGGCGGCAGGGAGAGCAAATCCGGCCCTGCTCACACCTATACAAGTCAGAGTCTGGGCCCTTTCACACCTACGGTCCTGTGAGGATCTGTACCTTTATCACCCGCTTGCTCAGCGGGGATCGCTCAGTTGATCCCCGCTGATCCGGCTGATGACAGGGCGGTCCCCACACACTGTGCAGGGACCTCCCTGTCAGATCTCCGCTCTCCTCTATGGGGGGATAGGATGAACACGGACAGCCTGTCCGCGTTCACTCGATCCATTCCACAGACGGATTGAAATATAGGATTTTCCTCCGTCTGCAGAATCGGACCATAGCGGGGACCAATTAGATCGGGTGTCAGGGGATGTTCATCCGCATTCCCATAGGGATACATGTATTTCATTTGAAAACGGATGGATGAAATACGGACATAGGCCCAGATTCACAAAGCACTTACGCCGACGTATAACAAGTTACGCCGATGTAAGTGCAAATGTGCGCCGTCGTATCTGTGCGCCAGACCCACACACAGATATGCGCCTAAAACCAGGCTTCACCCCGCCGACGTAGCTTGCTCACGCCGGCGTAGAGTGGGCGCACATTTAGGCTGGGCGCATGGTGCCGCTCCCATTGGTTATCCATTCAAACATGCAAATGAGGGAAATACGGCGATTCACGAACGTGCGTGCGCCCGACGCATGCTACGCAAGATGCGCGTAAGTTGTACGTCCGACGTAAAGTTATTCCCCATAAAGGAGGTGCAACCCGGCAACAGACATGCTCAGGTCTGCACCAGGGAACACAAGCCGGCGTATTTTACATGGGACCTGTGTCTGGCTGGGCGTAGGTTACGTTGACGCCGTACGCAGTGATCGGGCGTAGTTTAGGCAGTTGTTCCGACGTGGTTGTGAGCAGGCGCAGGGGGATGCGTCCACGTCACGGCGCATGCGCAGTTCGTGATACGTATCTGTCTGGCGCTCGGCCCATCATTTGCATGGGGTCATGTCTCATTTGCATGGGCCACGCCCACTTCCACCTGCTGGTGCAGCGTTGGGAGCACTGGCTGGCTGAATGCATTGCTTGCCTCTCTGCGCTGCGTTGGTTACTTTACGGCGGCGTAATGTGCGCCCACACTCTGTGAATCTGGGGCACTGTCCGCAGGTGTGAAAGGGGCCTAAGATCTGCCATTTTTTTCCAGCTGTCATCAAATTTCAATCTTTCCTCCTGCAGTCTCCTTTGGCGATCCGGTCACGTCGGATAGTTTATTACCTCCTTGAAGGGGATTTGTTGGAGTGTTGGTGAGATATTCCGGATTCTCTCAGATATCTCAGTGAAAATCCTGTAAATCTTATTGAATTTCCAGCCTGATTTAGAAGTCACTTGTAAACTCCTCCCCCCTTTGTCTTGGATCTCTCCGGCACGTTCCGAGCTCTAAAGTCCTTCCTATCCGGAGACTTCCCCCCGGGCTGGAAAATCTGATTCTAAAGTCAGTTTCCCTGTCTCCTGTAGTAACAGTTCATGTCAGAATTTCTCCCCGAGGATGTTCAGCCCAGACCTTCTGCTTACGTTCCCAAGCTTAGGGCGGACGCTATGGACCCCGAAGACTGGACGGAGCGTTCTTAGGATGAGGACTGGATTGATTATTCTAAAGAAAACAGTTCTTAGCATCCCAAGTGCCAGACAGGGGGAAATGGATCTTCAAACTCGGACAGTGTCAGGCTCGGAGACCGGTAGCCATGGTCGTCCGCAGGTAGGGGCAAGGGGGGTCAAGTGCCCCCCCCCCCGGGAATCAGGAAACGGATCAGCGCCGTTAAATTCAGCACAGTGGCGTCGCTGTGGGGGGGTGGGCAGCCCCCACCCAGGGGCCACCCACCAGTCAGGTGTCAAGGTGCTGTCAAGCCCCCCTATCAGTGTAGTGTGACTGCAGGCTCTTTTTCCTGCTCAGTCCAGCAGAAAACTCGGCGGCGCTGTGACGGGAGAAAGGCGAGCTGCGGGCTGTCAGAGGTTTCCCCCGTTTTCTCCTGTCAGGGAGAAGAGATGGCGGCTCTCACTAGGTTCGCCCATCGGTTTCCTGCCCACTCCGTTCCTTCCCCATTGGCTATAACTGAGGGTCAATCAAAGGAGACTAGGAGAGGAGAGCATCATGGGACATGTAGTCCCGAAGATTGGCGGCTCCATTTTCCACAGGAAGGAGGCTACGGCTCGATCAAGAGAGAGATTGAGAAACAGCAGCCTGGGAAAAAACTGAGGGAGTGAGTGCTGCAGGACAAAGAAAGAGGCGTGTGCTGGGTGGAAACCAGAGAGAGAGCCACGCTGTCCAGCGCCACCAGAGAGTGAGCCACACTGCCCAGCGCCACCAGAGAGTGAGCCACGCTGCCCAGCGCCACCAGAGAGTGAGCCACGCTGCCCAGCGCCACTAGACAGAGGGCCACGCTGCCCAGCGCCACCAGAGAGAGAGAGAGCCACGCTGCTCAGCGCCACCAGAGAGAGAGCCATGCTGCCCAGTGCCACCAGAGAGAGAGCCACGCTGCCCAGCGCCACCAGAGAGAGAGCCACGCTGCCCGGCGCCACCAGAGAGTGAGCCACGCTGCCTAGCACCACCAGGGAGAGAGCCACGCTGCCCAGCGCCACCAGAGAGAGAGCCACACTGCCCAGCGCCACCAGAGAGAGCCACGCTGTCCAGCGCCACCAGACAGAGGGCCACGCTGCCCAGCGCCACCAGAGAGAGAGAGAGCCACGCTGCTCAGCGCCACCAGAGAGAGAGCCATGCTGCCCAGTGCCACCAGAGAGAGAGCCACGCTGCCCAGCGCCACCAGAGAGAGAGCCACGCTGCCCGGCGCCACCAGAGAGTGAGCCACGCTGCCTAGCACCACCAGGGAGAGAGCCACGCTGCCCAGCGCCACCAGAGAGAGAGCCACGCTGCCCAGCGCCACCAGAGAGAGCCACGCTGTCCAGCGCCACCAGACAGAGGGCCACGCTGCCCAGCGCCACCAGAGAGAGAGAGAGCCACGCTGCTCAGCGCCACCAGAGAGAGAGCCATGCTGCCCAGTGCCACCAGAGAGAGAGCCACGCTGCCCAGCGCCACCAGAGAGAGAGCCACGCTGCCCGGCGCCACCAGAGAGTGAGCCACGCTGCCTAGCACCACCAGGGAGAGAGCCACGCTGCCCAGCGCCACCAGAGAGAGAGCCACGCTGCCCAGCGCCACCAGAGAGAGCCACGCTGTCCAGCGCCACCAGACAGAGGGCCACGCTGCCCAGCGCCACCAGAGAGAGAGAGAGCCACGCTGCTCAGCGCCACCAGAGAGAGAGCCATGCTGCCCAGTGCCACCAGAGAGAGAGCCACGCTGCCCAGCGCCACCAGAGAGAGAGCCAAGCTGTCCAGCACCACCAGAGAGAGAGCCACGCTGCCCAGCACCACCAGAGAGAGAGCCACGCTGCCCAGCGCCACCAGAGAGAGCCACGCTACCCAGCACCACCAGAAAGAGAGCCACGCTGCCCAGCGCCACCAGAGAGAGAGCCACGCTACTCAGCACCACCAGAAAGAGAGCCACGCTGCCCAGCGCCACCAGAGAGAGAGCCAAGCTGCCCAGCACCACCAGAGAGAGAGCCACGCTGCCCAGCGCCACCAGAGAGTGAGCCAAGCTGCCCAGCGCCACCAGAGAGAGCCACGCTGCCCAGCACCACCAGAGAGAGCCACGCTGCCCAGCGCCACCAGACAGAGGGCCACGCTTCCCAGCGCCACCAGAGAGAGAGAGAGCCACGCTGCTCAGCGCCACCAGAGAGAGAGCCATGCTGCCCAGTGCCACCAGAGAGAGAGCCACGCTGCCCAGAGCCACCAGAGAGAGAGCCAAGCTGCCCAGCGCCACCAGAGAGAGCCACGCTGCCCAGCACCACCAGAGAGAGCCACGCTGCCCAGCGCCACCAGACAGAGGGCCACGCTTCCCAGCGCCACCAGAGAGAGAGAGAGCCACGCTGCTCAGCGCCACCAGAGAGAGAGCCATGCTGCCCAGTGCCACCAGAGAGAGAGCCACGCTGCCCAGCGCCACCAGAGAGAGAGCCAAGCTGCCCAGCACCACCAGAGAGAGAGCCACGCTGCCCAGCACCACCAGAGAGAGAGCCACGCTGCCCAGCGCCACCAGAGAGAGCCACGCTACCCAGCACCACCAGAAAGAGAGCCACGCTGCCCAGCGCCACCAGAGAGAGAGCCACGCTACTCAGCACCACCAGAAAGAGAGCCACGCTGCCCAGCGCCACCAGAGAGAGAGCCACGCTGCCCAGCGCCACCAGAAAGAGAGCCACGCTGCCCAGCGCCACCAGAGAGAGAGCCACGCTGCCCAGCGCCACCAGAGAGAGACACACGCTGCCCAGCGCCACCGGAGAGAGAGCCACGCTGCCCAGCACCACCGGAGAGAGAGCCACGCTGCCCAGCGCCACCAGAGAGTGAGCCGTGATTGATCGCGTGTTCCCTTTTATAGGGAAACACAATCGATGACGTCAGACCTACAGCCACACCCCCCTACAGTTAGAAACACATATGAGGTCACACATAACCCCTTCAGCGCCCCCTTGTGGTTAACTCCAAACTGCAACTGTCATTTTCACAGTAATCAGTGCATTTTAAATGCATTTTTTGCTGTGAAAATGGTCCCAAAAATGTGTCAAAATTGTCCGAAGTGTCCGCCATAATGTCGCAGTCATGAAAAAAATCGCTGATCGCCGCCATTAGTAGTAAAAAAAAAAATAATTAATAAAAATGCAATAAAACTATCCCCTATTTTGTAAACGCTATAAATTTTGCGCAAACAAACCGATAAACGATTATTGCAATTTTTTTTACCAAAAATAGGTAGAAGAATACGTATCGGCCTAAACTGAGGAATTTTTTTTTATATATATTTTTGGGGGATATTTATTATAGCAAAAAGTAAAAAATATTAAAAAATATTTGAAATTGTCGCTCTATTTTTGTTTATAGCGCAAAAAATAAAAACCGCAGAGGTGATCAAATACCACCAAAAGAAAGCTCTATTTGTGGGGAAAAAAGGACGCCAATTTTGTTTGGGAGCCACGTCGCACGAACGCGCAATTGTCAGTTAAAGCAACGCAGTGCCAAATCGCAAAAACTGGCCGGGTCCTTTAACTGCCTAAGGCCTCTTTCACACTGGGCGGACATCCGCGGCTCCATAGAGGAGCACGGAGCGCCCGTTCAGGTCCGCAAAAAAAACTGACAGACGGACCTGTACGGGCGCTCAGTGTGAAAGAGCCCTAAAGGTCTGGGTCTTAAGTGGTTAATAAGCTGTCCCGGGATAGCTGTGTCCCAGAACCTGTACTGGGCCCTCCTGCCTCCCCATACTGTGTTCTTTGTGTTGTCTTGTCTTTGATTCATTGCATGTTTTTTTTAATTGTTTAAAATCGAAAATACTAATAAATATATGCTTAATTCTATTTATACCTTAATTCTTGAGAGTAGGTGTGTAAATTGGGGCAAGCTGGTTGGGGGCCCCAGTGCATTACTTTGCCCAGGGGCCCATGATGCTATTAAGATGGCCCTGAAATAGAGCACCTCTAGCATGCCACTCTCTCCATCACTGTATGGTGGCTGCAGGCAGGGCCGGGACAAGGGGCGGGCAGGAGGAGGCAGCTGCCCTGGGTACTGTAGTTTCATGTGAGGTGGAGGGGCACTGCAGGGAGATTGAAGGAGAGGTGATTTGTGTTGGGGGGGCAATTCGGGGGGGGCAGGGGGTAAAAATTGCTAGGAGTGGTGATTTAGGGGGGGTTGTGTTGGGAGGGGGATGGGGAAATGATGATTTGGAGGATTTGTGCTAAGAGGGGGGATTTGGGGGGTTTGTGCTAGAAGAGGTGATATGGTGAATGGTGGAGGAGATTTGTGCTAGGAGTGGAAATTTTTGTTTGGGGGGGGGCTGTGTACTCAGAGGGTAAATTTGAGTGGTAGAAGGCTTTTGCTAGGAGTGGTGTCCCTTTGTGGGGATGAGACATTTGTGTTTGGGGGGATTAGGGGGATGGGGGGCAAATATTTGTGCTGGAAAGGGGGATTTCAGCAGGGGGGCTGATTTGTGATGGAGGAGTTTATACTCGTACATCTTGGGTGGGGGGGAGTGCAGTTTGGCATGTTCGCCCTTGGCTCTAGGTGACCCTGTCCTGGCACCGGGTGCAGGGCGTTGGGCATTATGCTCGGAGGCCATGATGCATCCTTTCAGCCTTTTCCTAGTCTTTTGGGTTGAGTAATGACGACATCAACCCAGAAAATTGAGAATATTCTTGTGGTGAAGAAGACAGAGTGTTTGGGACATCTCTGGATTGAAGGTGAGGCCTCGTACACACAGACGGACAGTCCGCTGAAAACGGTCCGCCGGACCGTTTTCAGCGGACATGTCCGCCCGGAGATTTGTGTCTGATGGTTGTACACACCATCAGACAGAAATCCGCGCGTAAACAATACGCGGGGACGTGGCCGCGACGATGACGCGGCGACGTGGACAGCCTTGAAGTTCAAAGCTTCCACGCATGCGTCGAATCAGTACGACGCATGCGAGGGATGGCGGCCGATCGGACGTGTCCGGTGAGTCTGTACAGACGACCGAACACGTCCGACGGACAGGTTTCCAGCGGACAGATTTCTTCGCATGCTAAGAAATTTTTGTCCGCTGGAAAAAGTCCGCTCGGCCGGGAATCCGGTCCGGTCGGCTGTACACGCGACCGAATCTGTCCGCTGAAACTGTCCGTCGGACAAATATCAGCAGACAGATCCGGTCGTGTGTACGGGGCATTAGTATTGCAGATGGAGCTGCTTTTTATCCAAAACAATTTAGAACCCCGGGACACATTTAAAATGAAGTAGAGTATCTCTGAGTTGGACTCTAAATATGAAATTTAACATTAAAAATGAATATAGTGGAAGTAAAAATTGCAAAGCTATACACTCTATTGTAACCTATATAGCTATTTCATACTGTATATGTATCAATTGTATGTCCCTATAATTGTTAGACTATCGAGAGTACGCTAGGCCTAATGATATAATGTTAGCTATGAAGACAGACACATATGCTAGTAAATAATATCTTATTTATTTCCCAAGAAAATAGGAATATCACACACTAACCAGCAGATCTCTATAGAGCCTATAACAACAATAAAACATTACATATACTTAACACATCCTCTAGGTAGAATCCTTGTTGGCTGAGCTCAAGATGGCAAAGAGAGGGCTAAGCCTCATGGCTTAGGCCCAATCCAGGATTCCATGAGGCTCTCAAGATGGCAGAGAGAGCCAAGAGGCTCCAGCAAAGGCCTTCAGCGGAAAAAAGAGCTTGAAAAACAGCCCTTTTTACAAAACTCAGTCACAGATTTATCCAAACCCTCCCATTGCCAGCCCCATTTGGTTTTGGAAGAACCAGAGTGTTCACAGGTCAATCCTCCTCAATAGATTATATTACTGACTGTCCTGCCCTACTTGGCCTCTGGGGGCAGTATTGCCCATATCTTCTCCATGAGCCCTGGGCTGTCTTTGTCATCAATCATCATTGCTCTCTTTGAAGCTTGTATCACACCAGGTGGGCTGGAGCCAAGCCCTCTTGCCATGCAGTTTCTGATATGTTCCAAAGCTTTGAATGTACTTGGGGCCATCTGGCTATATGAACCAGGAAGCAAAATTTCAGAACTATTATATTATCTCATGTTGCCTTCCAACAATAGTGAATTTTGCTAATGTTGTCCTCTTCTCTGTACAGGCTGCCCTCTCACGGAGGATGTCCCATGATGAAATAGACCTGTTTAACCCTCGCTCATCACCACTCTTGCTCAGGTGGTCTTCCTCAGATGACATTCGGGGCGGGCCTGGATCGATGCGTGGAAGCGGCCCACCCAGCCCCCGTCGGGGTCACGACATACCGCCTTGGGGCCGCCGCCCACCCCCAAGAAGAGATTCGGATGAAAGCTTGAGCACTCTACACCAGTTCTTGCAGAGCGGCATGGGAGGACCTGCAGGGATGGGCAGCGGCGGGCACAATTCCTTCTTTCGAGATGAAATAACTGCCTTTATCGATGACACGCCCTGCCCTTCTCCCCTTGGAACACCCCACCGAGTCCGGTCAACCCCTAGGCCCTCACCTTTCCCTAGAAAGGGACACGATGGCGGCATGGCCTGGGCCGCTTTAGGGGAACGCCGACTATCTCTGTGCAGCCCGCCTCTTGCCCCAACCGACACCCGTAGGTCCTCCTTGTCTGAACGGGGTTGTAAAGGTGAGGCAACATAATGACAAATTCTTGAAGAGCATACAGGGTCGAAAACGCTTACCTCCTTTATATCAGCAACCACTGAACTAAAGATGGTTGCACATGGACCCTCTCTTTAAATATGTTGTTCTCAGGCATATCAGATGTTTGTCGGGGTGGCAAAGGGGATTTCGGAGGGGGCACTTTGCTGATGCACTGCCTCTACCCGTCAAGCCCCCTTTGATACCACTTTGCCCCCTCACAGACACGCTACAAATACACTGGAAATTGAGCCAAAAGACGATATAAATAAAACGTGATTTGATTACCAGTCTGTGTGTTGCGGTCATGGCACAAAAATACCAGAATGATGGCACAAGATACCTGAATGATGGCACAAAAATACCAGAATGATGGCACAAAAATACCAGAATGATGGCACAAAAATACCAGAATGATGGCACAAGGAAGGGCGGGGGAATAGAGAAGCAGAACAATACACCTCCAGACTTTTTTATTTTTTGTATGTCATTTGTTAAAAGTATGACTGGAATCATGTTAAATATTTAAGATAGACGACGGAACAAAGTAATAAAATTGTGAAGTACCGATAGGTAAAGGGTTTACTTTCAATTCTTCTTCTGGGGCGCCAACATATAAAGACCACCGAATAGGCGGATCCAGAAGGTGATTGGTTGAGGTCTTATCTCATGGAGGTTCACCTTCTTCTGTGCAGGGCTGTCCTAATAGCATCATGGGCCCCTGGGCAAAGCAATGTTCTGGGGCCCCCTACCCCAATTTACACACCAGTATAAATAGTTAAAACCCAGTATGGGGGAGACAGGAGGGCCCAGTACAGGTTCGGGGACCAGTCTGGGACACGGCCATCCCAGGACAGCTTAGTAAAAAGTGTGGCTGACCCAGCAAATCCAGGACAGTTGGCAAGTATGATGTAAGGCAAGATTATCATGGGGCCCCCATGTACCTGGGGCCCCTGGGCAATGCCCAGGGGTGCCCATGCATTAGGACAGCCCTGCTTCTGTGTAGTCTTTGAAGGCTGTGAGATGAACCAGTTTTATTACAAAGGGCCCACCAACCATGTAACAGCACCAGACCAAGGTACCAGCACTGTCACATGGAGAGAGTCACATTCTTCTTTATACTTGGACATACCAAGTGGCCGGGTCCAATGCCACCAAGGAGGCAAACTGAGGCTGGAGTGTACATGCTCAGCCCAGCGCATGTTCGGATCCTGGGCCATAAAACGTCATTGGTTGTTATGGTGCAGGAGACCACCTGAACTAAACCAACAATGATGCTATGCATCCCACTTGCCTGTATCCTAGCAACCAATTATGTTATGTGACTCAGCTCCCTGCATCCTAGCAACCCATTATGTTGTGTGACCCAGCTCCCTGCATCCTAGCAACCGATTATGTTGTGTGACAAGCTTCCTGCATCCTAGCAACCCATTATGTTGTGTGACTCAGCTCCCTGCATCCTAGCAACTGATTATGTTGTGTGACCAAGCTCCCTGCATCCCAGCAACCAATTATGTTGTGTGACCCAGCTCCCTGCATCCTAGCAACCGATTATGTTGTGTGACAAGCTTCCTGCATCCTAGCAACCAATTATGTTGTGTGACCCAGTTCCCTGCATCCTAGCAACTGATTATGTTGTGTGACCAAGCTCCCTGCATCCCAGCAACCAATTATGTTGTGTGACCCAGCTCCCTGCATCCTAGTAACCGATTATGTTGTGTGACCCAGTTTCCAGCATCCTAGCAACCAATTATGTTGTGTGACCCAGCTCCCTGCATCCTAGCAACCAATTATGTTGTGTGACCCAGCTCCCTGCATCCTAGTAACCGATTATGTTGTGTGACCCAGTTTCCAGCATCCTAGCAACCAATTATGTTGCGTGACCCAGCTCCCTGCATCCTAGTAACCGATTATGTTGTGTGACCCAGCTCCCTCCATTCCAGCAACCAATTATGTTGTTTGGCCCAGTTTCCAGCATCCTAGCAACCAATTATGTTGTGTGACCCAGCTCCCTGCATCCTAGCAACCAATTATGTTGTGTGACCCAGCTCCCTGCATCCTAGCAACTGATTATGTTGTGTGACCCAGCTCCCTGCATCCTAGTAACCGATTATGTTATGTGACAAGCTCCCTGCATCCCAGCAACCAAATATGTTGTGTGGCTTAGTTGCCAGCATCCTAGCAACCAATTATGTTGTGTGGCCCAGTTGCCAGCATCCTAGCAACCAGTTATGTTGTGTGGCCTAGCTGCCTGCATCCTATTAGCCAATTGTGATATGAGCACCAACTGCCAGAATCCTAGCAACCAGTTATGTAGTGTGGTCAAGCTGCCAGCTTCCTAGAAACCAACTACATTGTGTGGCCCAGTTGTCTGCATCCTAGCAACCAGTTATGTAGTGTGGTCAAGCTGCCAGCTTCCTAGAAACCAACTACATTGTGTGGCCCAGTTGTCTGCATCCTAGCAACCAGTTATGTTGTGTTGCCCAGCTGCTTGTATCCTAGCAACCAATGATGCAGAAAGCCCCTGCTGAACAGTATCCTTAAATCTTATGATATAAGCAGCCAGTGATGCTGTGTGGCCTGAGGGGGCAGCGAAAATAAGCATCTGCCACCATCACAGCCCCTGAAGCTGGCTGAACTAATCAGCGGAGGAGTAGAGGAAAGGTTAGTACATCCTGCGGGGGGGGGGGGGGGGGGGGCAATAAAGAACTCCAAAAAGATATAAAAAATGAATTCAGTTCTGTATTTATTACTATAATGAATATCGGTATGTAGGATTGAGGTTTATATAAACACTGATATACACAAAGCCCCGGATTCAGAAAGGAGTTACGTCAGCGTATCTCCAGATACGCCGTCGTAACTCCGAATGCGGGCCGTCGCATCTCGGCGCCTGATTCATAGAATCAGATACGCCTCAATGTTGCCTAGATACGAGCGGCGTAAGTCTCCTACGCTGTCGTATCTTAGGGTGCAATATTTACGCTGACCGCTAGGGGCGCTTCCCAAGACTTTTCCGCGTTGAATATGCAAATTAAGTAGATACGCCGATTCAGAAACGTACGTCCGCCCGGCGAATTTTTTTGCGTCGTTTACGTTAGGCTTTTTCCGGCGTAAAGTTACCCCTGCTATATGAGGCGTACGCAATGTTAAGTATGGACGTCGGGCCAGCGTCGAATTTTCCATCGATTACGTCGTTTGCTGAAGTCGTTCACGAATAGGGCTGTACGTAAGTTACGTTCACGTTGAAAGCATTGACTATTTGCGGCGTAATTTGGAGCATGCGCACTGGGATACGTTCATGGATGGCACATGCGCCGTAAGTCAAAAACGTCATTTACGTGGGGTCAGCCTTGATTAACATTCAACACGCCCACTGCCTGGATAATTTGTATTACACGGGCTTACGCCGGACCACATACGCTACGCCGCCGTAACTTAGGGCGCAGGTTCTTTCTGAATACAGAACCTGCCTCACTCACTTTGGGCCGGGCTTTCTGAATCCGGCTCAAAGAGTATTTATTAAATATCCATTCACCGACTCCCTAATGGTGGCCATACACACTTTGATTTTTCTCCTGTTCAGTTGGAAATAAATCTGAATGAGTCAAGCGAAGGATTCCTCCATTCCCCGATCGTAATCAGAGCAAAATCTTAAAGAGGAACTAAACTGAATAAAATAACGATTATGCAACCGATTATGTTGTGTGACCCAGCTCCCTGCATCCTAGCAACCAATTTTGGTGTGTGGCCTAGCTCCCTGCATCCTAGCAACCAATTATGTTGTGTGACTCAGCTCCCTGCATCCTAGCAACCAATTATGTTGTGTGGCCCAGTTGCCAGCATCCTAGAAACCAATTATGTTGTGTGACTCAGCTCCCTGCATCCTAGAAACCAATTATGTTGTGTGACCCAGCTCCCTGCATCCTAGCAACCAATTATGTTGTGTGGCCCAGTTGCCAGCATCCTAGAAACCAATTATGTTGTGTGACTCAGCTCCCTGCATCCTAGAAACCAATTATGTTGTGTGACCCAGCTCCCTGCATCCTAGCAATCAATTATGATGTGTGGCCCAGCTCCCTGCATCCTAGCAACCAATTATATTGTGTGGCCCAGCTGCCTGCATCCTATCAGCCAATTGTGATGTGAGCACCAACTGCCAGCATCTTAGCAACCAGTTTACGATCGATGTGCGATCAAAAACATGAGATCTGCAAACAACCGAATAATTATACAAAAAGCGATGAAAAGAAAACCTCAGCGTGGCTGAGAGCGGCTCCAGGTGAGACGGAATACAAAACTGAAAAAGAAAAGTACAGGCGCGCTCGCACTTTTAGGATAATTCTATCATACTAACCACATAATCCAAATATAGAAGAAAAAAAATGAAAATTCCCACCGAATTCATAAATTATAAAGTGCAAAAGTGTGTATATAAAGTATATGACAAAAGTAAGTACACCCCTCGGTCACATTCCTTGTATCTTTTCATGTGACAACACTGAAGAAATGACACTTTGTATCTACAATGTACAGGGGGGGGGGGTGTACACAGGGGGGGGAGGGGTGTACAGCTTGTATAACAAATAATTCAACACACAGCCATTCATGTCTAAACCGTTGGCAACAAAAGTGAGGACACCCCTAAGTGAAAATCTCCAAATTGGGCCCGATTAGCCATTTTCCCTCCCCGGTGTCATGTGACTCGTTACAAGGTCTCAGGTGTGAATGGGGAGCAGGTGTGATAAATTTGGTGTTATCGCTCTCACTCTCTCATACTGGTCACTGGAAGGACAACATGGCCCCTCATGGCAAAGATCTCTCTGAGGATCTGATATAAAGAATTGTGTCTCTACATAAAGATGGCCGAGGATAGAAGAACAGGAAGTGAAGGGAAATCTCACCATTAAGGACAGCGACTCACACAAAAGTCTGACAGGGGTTCTAGACCTAGAACACGTTTTGGCTGGAGGTGTAATTTCAATAAAAAAACATCTATTACATTTCTTTTATTTTATTAGGTTCATATAAAGTTCTACGTATATTTCATACTTACCATCTACAGTCAGCAGATGGCGCTCTTGCGTGTTTTCTGAAGGTTTTTCTCCTGTTCAGATGGAAATAAATCTGAATGAGTCAAGCGAAGGATTCCTCCATTCCCCGATCGTAATTCAGAGCAAAATTTTAAAGAGGAACTAAACTGAATAAAATAACGAGCCGACGGGCTTTTTATTGCAAAAAGAGACATTCTATCACTCTCTCTTCTGCAATAAAATAAACCTTCCCTTCCTTTACAACGTACAATACGTTATAAACCAAAAATATAATGTAACCAATAATATAATGTAACCAACAATATAATGTAACCAGTAATATAATGTAACCAATAATATAATGTAACCAATAATATAATGTACCCAGCAATATAATGTAACCAATAATATAATGTAACCAGAAAACAAATAAAATCCGCGCTATCAAAATAAAGCAGCTACAAAAACCAGTGAACAGTGGAAAACAACAAATAAAACATACAAATAGTAGCGCTAAAAAACGTGATAATAAAAATCAAATGACTGATACGTATATAAAAAAAAGTCCAAATATATATAGTGAAAAAATATGATGAACCAGTGAAAAAGGTGGTGAATAGTTCCAAAACCAGATGTCTGATATATAAACTAGAAAAAAGCGGAAGAAATTCCAAATGTATGTAGTGCAATGGTTCTCAACCTGGGGGTCGGGACCCCCTCGGAGGTCAAATGATGATTTGCCAGGGGTCACCAAATCCTGGGCTGTTGCCCGCGTTCCTCTCCCAGCCTTTTTGTGGCCACCCAGCAGGGCTGTCCCTGGAGCCCGCGGCCGCCCACTCAGCCTCTTTGCAGCCACCCATTCAGTTCACGGCATGGGTAGGGGGCAGAGACTAGAGGTCAGCTGACTGGTGAGGAATATTAAGTGGGAGAGAAGCAGAGGCGTATCTAGTGAAAATAGCGCCTATGGCAAGCACTAAAACAGCGCCCCTGTCAAAACATTTGAAACCCATCTTTCAGATAACCTTAACAAAAAAAACAGCTAACAAAACTAGTGATATTTATCATCCCTTGTGATACCTTGGGTAGTGACATATCCTCTTTATGGAGAAATCTGGGGTTTATTATTCCCCTGATCCCTCCTCTGCCCTCCAAGGTCAGGTAAATGCAGAACCAATACTGGAAGTGATGAAATCTTCATCACTTAAGGCCTCTCCTTCATCACAGGGGAGAGGGAGAAACTGATGTTCCTCCTTCTTCTTCATGCTCTGCCAATCCGACCAGATGGAATGGGAGAGCCTGGGAGAACAGGGGGAGGGCTGTGGCTGAACGCAGCAGGGATAGCGCTGCCATTGTCCATTAGCAAAGGTGCTGAAAAGGAGATCCTGCCTATGCTCGGGAGGAGGGAAGAAGAGACCTTCAGACCCCGGTAAGTGCCTTGCTGCCCAGCCACCCAACAGCGCCCCCTTCATATGGCGCCTATGGCACTTTCCATGGCTGCCATACCCTAGATACGCCACTGGAGAGAAGGAGACCCCCATCTCCTGATTTCAGCATAGGTGTCACTGCTGCGAGACACCACAGAGCTGGAGACACAGTGAGTAACACTACCTGTGATTAGAGTTGCCATTAAAAGTCCTCACTACAGTTTTCAGATCAGCAGATGACCTTCATCAAGAACACCGAAGTTGGCCGATCAGAACTCCCCTCAGCACTGCCACTCATCCCAACTCCCTGCCAGCATTGCCACTCATCCCATTCCCCCACCCCCCCACCAAGGAGTAAGAGAAGGAATAAAAATAGAAAATACATGGAAGGGAGATGAAAAGAGGGGGAGGAGCAAAGAAAAAGGAGAGAAAGAATAAGAGAAAGAACAAGAAAGATGGCTAGAGAGAGAAATGGGGGGGGGGGGGAAATAGGATAGAGATAAAAGGGAAAGAAAGGAGAAAAAAGAGAAACAATGCTACATCCTAAAAAGTACCATAAGGGGTTTGATACGGTACGAGTGGAAGGGACTCAGGGAGCGCTAAATGTCTGTGGGTTAGGGGCGCAAATTACTTGTCATACCTTAGGGGCTGACAACCCGCGCTACGAAAATAATTTTACTGTCTGGGGTCCCCACAGCTTGGGAAATTTTATCACGGGGGTCACGGCACTAGAAAGGTTGAGAAACACGGATGTAGTGGAAGAAAACTTGATTGATGTGTGAACACAGTGAATGGCGATTTTCTCTTCAGCGTGATAAACACGGGTGATGAACCCGCCACCAATACAGCAGAGGCTTTCCAGATATATAAAACCCAAATGAGCCGACCCCCAGAGGGTCAATCAAGCTTGATGTATACAAAGGCTGTATCAGGATAGGACTCTTCATACAACAAGGAAGATGTTCAATGGTATAAGATAATCACTCCCGAATGGTATACCCCCTCCGGCTGCCAGGTGGGTGTGAGAGGCCTGTCCAGGGACACTATACCCCCTCCGGCTGCCAGGTCGGTGTGAGAGACCTGTCCAGGTACACTATACCCCCTCCGGCTGCCAGGTGGGTGTGAGAGGCCTGTCCGGGTACACTATACCCCCTCCGGCTGCCAGGTGGGTGTGAGAGGCCTGTCCAGGTACACTATACACCCTCCAGCTGCCAGGTCGGTGTGAGAGGCCTGTCCAGGTACACTATACCCCCTCCGGCTGCCAGGTGGGTGTGAGAGGCCTGTCCGGGTACACTATACACCCTCCAGCTGCCAGGTCGGTGTGAGAGGCCTGTCCAGGTACACTATACCCCCTCTGTATCGAGTGGCGACGAAGTCAAAGTGTCGTTGGAAGCCAGATTGTTTCCGTCGTTGTTGGGCCTGAATCTGAAGTTCTCCTCCTCACCCATCTTTCTCTATCTACCTCAAGTTCACTGTTTGCCGTGTTGGGTAAGAATAAAAGCACAAGGAAGACACCGGCTGTATGGACATTCCGTCATTGCTGCTCTCATCATCATCATCATCATCATCCCTAGACACTCACAGAGGTAACACGCCATCCCTATTCTATCCAGCGGCTCCTGTGGTGGTAGCGCTACAAATGTAACCAGCAATATACCGACCGTGACACTGGGTGATACCATAGGCAATCCACCGTAGGTCACTGGAAGGACAACATGGCGCCTCATGGCAAAGAACTCTCTGAGGATCTGATATAAAGATTTGTGTCTCTACATAAAGATCCAAGACCACCACTGCCGCACTAAAGAATCTGAGGGTGAAGGTGATGGACTGGCAGGGGCGGACTGACCATTGAGTCACTTGGGCACTGCCCGAGGGCCCCATGCCACTAGGGGGCCCCATCAGGGTTGCCAGGCTCAGTAAAACCAGGGGCAATATGTAAAAATGTATGTTTTTTTTTTTACATCTGTCCCTGATATGTCCGAAACCGACATGCTTCTGATGTGAAAATCCCGAGATTTTAGCTGCCCCGCCTCTGTACTGCCTCCTGGCGTGGTGGCCATCTGTAAGCCCAGGGGCCCCATAATCTTCTATTGCCCGGGGGCCCCATGAGTTGTCAGTCCGCCCCTGTGGACTGGCCAATCATGTCTCCAGACCGAAACCCTACTGATCATCTGTGGGGGATCCTCAGACGGAAGGGGGAGGAGCGCAAGGTCTCCAACACCCACCAGCTCTGTGATGTCATCGTGGGGGAGGGGAAGAGGACTCCGGTGACAACCTGTGAAGCTCTGGTGACCTCCATGCCCAAGAGGGTTAAAAATAATGTCCGCCACACAAAATATGGACACTTTGGGCCCAATTTGGACATTTTCACTTAGGGGTGTCCTGACTTTTGTTGCCAGTGGTTTAGACATTAATGGCTGTGTGTTGAGTGATTTGTTATACAAGCTGTACACCCCTCCCCCCCTGTGTACACCCCTCCCCCCCCCCTGTACACTCCTCCCCCCCCCCCGCTGTACACTCCTCCCCCCCCCTGTACACCCCTCCCCCTGTACACTCCCCCCCTGTGTACACCCCCCCCCCCCCCCCCGTACACTCACTACACAACATTGTAGATACAAAGTGTCATTTCTTCAGTGTTGTCACAGATTTATTTTTGTAACGGAAGAACGTTTTCTGAGTGTATGGAGACGTTTATTATGTAATTCCATGGAGCGGAGGAGGGGAGGGGGGGGGTCACTAAGTGACGGACTGTAAACACCAGGCAGGGACCACTTCTGGATAAACCAGTTTCTTTTCTTACAATTACTTCCTGCTTCCCCCTAACAACCAACCAGAGAGACAGCGAGGAGAAAAGAGACTGCAGGCCTGGGCAGGAGACCGGAGGGGATAAGTAGAGCAAACCGTCAGAAGAGAGCGCTGAGCGGAGGAAAGAGACAGTCAGCGGATAGAGGAGAGAGAAAACAGAAGAGAAGAGAGAGCTGAACAGAGAGGAACAAACACAGAGGAGAAACAAGACAGCAAGCCAACGGGGGGGAGAGAGCCAAGAGACAGCAAACCCCGAGAGGTGACTGAGAGGAGGAAACAAGAGACTGAAAATAGAAGAGAGCAACAAACGGAGAGAGAGGGAGAGAGAGAGACATAGAGAAAGATAGAGAGAGAGAGAGAGAGAGAGAGAGAGAGAGAGAGAGAGAGAGAGAGAGAAGGACAGAGAGAGAGAGTGATAGAGAGGGAAAGAGAGAGGGGGAGAGAGAGAGAGAGAGAGAGAGAGGGGGAGAGAAGGACAGAGAGAGAGAGTGATAGAGAGGGAAAGAGAGAGGGGGAGAGAGAGAGAGAGAGAGAGAGAGAGAAGGACAGAGAGAGAGAGAGTGATAGAGAGGGAAAGAGAGGGGGAGAGAGAGAGAGAGACAGAGAGAGAGAGAGGGGGGAAGAGAGTGATAGAGAGGGAAAGAGAGAGGGGGAGAGAGATAGAGAGTGTGCAGAAAGGAGAAAGTAAAGAAAAGACAACGAGACGCAGAGACAGCCACTGTGCAAGAGAGAGAGGCTACCAGATCAGAGACTACACCGTGCATGAGACACACCTTGTACAGAGAGAAGAGACAGCTGGGTGTTAAGAAAAATTAGAGCGAACCGCCAGCAAGAGACATCTGAACTAAGACTGTAGGAGACTGACAGACGAGACAGACAGAACTCACAGCAGAGGAAGGAAATACAGAACTGACAGCAGGAGACAGACAGAACTGACAGCAGGAGACAGACAGAACTGACAGCAGGAGACAGACAGAACTGACAGCAGGAGACAGACAGAACTGACAGCAGGAGACAGACAGAACTGACAGCAGGAGACAGACAGAACTGACAGCAGGAGACAGACAGAACTGACAGCAGGAGACAGACAGAACTGACAGCAGGAGACAGACAAGCAGAACTGACAGCAGGAGACAGACAGAACTGACAGCAGGAGACAGACAAGCAGAGAGAAACAACAATTTAGAAGAAGGGAGAAGGTAGAATCCCCGACACTGACAACAAGATACAATGTAGATTTGACTTTTGGCAAAAAGTCCACTAAAGAAAAGACTAAGGCGGATCTCGCAGAGGACGGACTGACCGAGCTCCTGTTGGATTTCCGTCAGAGCCAACAAAGAGAAGAAGACCAGAAGACTCATCATGTCTTCGGAGATTTCATCGGCTGCTGACAGCGCAGACCCCCAAATCCCTCCACACCCCATGTACACCAAGGAGCCCCGAGCATCTTTTACCCCTCAAAGTGTCGACCCCGAAACAAAGAAAAGCGCCCCCACCGAGGAGTACTTCATATTCAGGGTAAGCCGGATGAAAGATGCCCTCTCTGGGGCTGTTTTTGCCATAATGGCAAACTTCTGGGTGCGGGCCTAGGGCGGCATGGGTGGAGGGGGCGGCATGGGTGGAGGGGGCGGCATGGGTGGAGGGGCGGCATGGGTGGAGGGGGCGGCATGGGTGGAGGGGGCGGCATGGGTGGAGGGGGCGGCATGGGTGGAGGGGCGGCATGGATGGAAGGGGTGGCATGGGTGGAGGGGGCGGCATGGGTGGAGGGGCGGCATGGGTGGAGGGGGCGGCATGGGTGGAGGGGCGGCATGGATGGAAGGGGTGGCATGGGTGGAGGGGGCGGCATGGGTGGAGGGGCGGCATGGGTGGAGGGGGTGGCATGGGTGGAGGGGCGGCATGGATGGAAGGGGTGGCATGGGTGGAGGGGGCGGCATGGGTGGAGAGGGCGGCATGGGTGGAGGGGGCGGCAGTGGTGGAGGGGGCACCAAGCCTCAATATGGATGAGTTGTAATAATGTTTTTTTTCCTGTTTTTATCTCTGAAGATTTGTGGCTACATTGGGTAAGAAGACTATGGAGGGAATATCGGGGGTCTCTTCTTGCTCTTGTTTGGTGGTCTGTAGGGGGGAAGCAGCTGCGGGGGTCATGTAGGGCCTGACCTGAGAGAAATGGCTGAGCTTGTACAGAGGACATGCAATAGTCCAGGGGGCCTAGGACAATATGGGCCCTATACAGTATATGGCCCTTGCAATCCTAGTTATGGGCTGTTTGTCTTTATAAGCATTGCTGTACAGATTGGCCCCAAGCATAGACAGGGGCCCAGAAAACATAAGGGTGTGAGGATGGTGCCGAGACACACACTCAGTCCAGAAGATAAAGTGCAGAACGAAGCCCAACCGGTAACATTCATGGCTGACAGCAGTCTGTAACGGAGCGGGTCTCAGCTGAGCTGACAGCGGAAAACGGCCTGGCCGGTCTGAGCCAAAGTGGGGAGGTTTTCCAAGAAGAGTAGCAGATCTCCACTTATCTGGAACCTCTCTTCCTGCCGCTAAGACCCTAAAAACAGGTGACCTGTCCCTACACTATCCACACACTAAAAGCGTGCCAAACCCAGGAGTCTTAAGTAGACTCTGCATGACCCAAGATGGCCGCCAGAGTCACATGGGCTGTCAGCGTCCAACTGTATTTTGCTGCCCCAGGAAACCATAGAGGAACTGTGTTGCTCCTGACTTCCTCTCCCCCTGTACTGCCCCTGCAGTTGAGCGCCACCTGCAGGGGATAAAATAGACTGCACCTGCCTACAGGTGGGTATGGGTATCAGTAAGGACCACCCACCCCCCATGTGACAACTCTTGTAATCTTGTTGGAGAAAGGTAAGTGCTTCCCCATATCTGGACATATTGGGCAGATCCACAAAAACTGGCGTATATTTAGGCGGGCGTAGCGCATCTCATATGCGCTACGCCGCCGTAAATCTGAGTGGCTCGTAGGGTATCCACAAAGAACTTGCTGCCATATGTGCGCCGGCGTAACGTAAATCTGCCGGCGTAAGGCCGCGTAATTCAAAGTAGGCTGGTAGTGGGCGTGTTGTATGCTAATCTACTATGACCCCACGTAATTGACGCTTTTTACGAACGGCGCAGGCGCCGTCCGTGGACGTATCCCAGTGCGCATGCGCGAAATCACGTCGCAAATAGTCAATGCTTTCGACGTGAACGTAACTTACGCAAAGCCCTATTCGCGAACGATTTACGTAAACGACCGAAAATTCGACGCTGTCCCGACGTCCATACCTAACATTGCGTACGCCTCATAGAGCCAGGGGTAACGTTACGCCGGAAAAAGCCTTACGTAAACAACGTAAAAAAATGCGCCGGCCGGACGTACGTTTGAGGATCGGTGTATCTAGCTAATTTGCATACTCGACGCGGAAATCAACGGAAGTGCCACCTAGCGGCCAGCGTAAATATGCACCTAAGATCCGGCGGCGTACTAAGGCGTACGTCAGTCGTATCTAGCCCACATTCAGGCGTATCTTGTTTTGTGGATACAAAACAAAGATACGACGGCGCATCGATGGAACTTACGCGGCGTATCAATAGATTCGCCAATGGATCTGGATCTGGCCCTAGGGGTCTTGTGGTGCAGATTTCCTATCCCGCTCGCGGAACGCCAAATCTCCGATCTCCTGATGTCTCTCATTCTCTCTTCCAATAGCCTTCGGTTGTCCAGCAGGCAGTGCAGAACCTTCGAGGGTCCCTCTCCGAAGATGAGGACGGGCAAATCCAAAGCTCCTGGATCCTGGCACAGTGAGTATTGAATCTGGTCTTGTGCCAATCAGTGTCTTTATTACCCGGTATCATGATTGGTGGAAGGGAAGAGCAGGAACAGAATGTGCCGCATTGTATGAAAGACGATCGTTCTTTATGGAGGATAATAACTTCGATCCGCATTGCCATCTGGGTGAAGGAAACGAATGGAGCCCGAATCCCGTAAGAGCTGCTGGACGTTTGCCCAGGTCTTCCCTACCTTTGCCCACAGCCAGGCACAAGGTGGCCTTTGTAGTCTCATTGTCTTCAATATTCAGTCTGGTGGGGGGGGGGGGGTCAGAGCCGGATTCCAGACAAGGCCAGGCCTCAGGGCGGCAGTGGGTGCAGGGGCGGCATTGCGGCTGAGAGGAGAGAACACTTTCACTTTAATTTCGGGAGTTCCCCCCCCCCGGTTCTCAATGTCAGTTTTGGCGGCAGCACCCCCCAAGGACCCGGCCTTGGGGCGGCAAAGGGAGTAAATCCGGGCCTGAGGGGGGGGGGGGTGTTGACTTTGTTGTTTTATTTTTTGGAGAGCTTGTAGGGAAGGGGATTTAGTGGGATACTCCAAGAAGTAGAACTGTTCACAACTGAGCGGGGGCAGATCCAGAGTCTAGTCTCGGGAGGGGCACTTCCAGAAAATACGTTTTTGCCGGCAATTTTTCCAGAAATTGTTGGTGTTGGAGCTTCAATCATCACGGCACCATGGTTGTTATGGTGACCCCCCCTGTACTTTGCCCTCCTGACCCTCCCCTGTACTGTACCCTTCTGACCCCCCTGTACTGTGCCCTCCTGACCCCCCCTATACTGTGCCCTCCTGACCCTCCCCTGTACTGTACCCTTCTGACCCCCCTGTACTGTGCCCTCCTGACCCCCCTATACTGTGCCCTCCTGACCCCTCCTGTACTGTGCCCTTCTGACCCCCCTGTACTGTGCCCTCCTGACCCCCCCTGTACTGTGCCCTCCTGAACCCCTGTACTGTGCCCTCCTGACCCCCCCTGTACTGTGCCCTCCTGACCCCCCCTGTACTTTGTCCTCCTGACCCTCCCCTGTACTGTACCCTTCTGACCCCCCTGTACTGTGCCCTCCTGACCCCCCCTATACTGTGCCCTCCTGACCCTCCCCTGTACTGTACCCTTCTGACCCCCCTGTACTGTGCCCTCCTGACCCCCCCTGTACTGTGCCCTCCTGACCCCCCCTGTACTTTGTCCTCCTGACCCTCCCCTGTACTGTACCCTTCTGACCCCCCTGTACTGTGCCATCCTGACCCCCCCTATACTGTGCCCTCCTGACCCTCCCCTGTACTGTACCCTTCTGACCCCCCTGTACTGTGCCCTCCTGACCCCCCCTGTACTGTGCCCTCCTGACCCCCCTGTACTGTATGTGACGGTATCGGTATGATATCCCCGTCAACGTTCCCTTCTTCCCATAACGAAAATCACCCCAATATTCCACGAGGAGGGATATCCCTGGAATCGCCCAGAAAGCCACACATGAAACCAGCTTACTGCTTGAACAACACAGACTTTAATGTTATAACACACAGCTTATATGTCATTTCCAAAACTGTTACAATGACAAATCTCCGCCCCCCTCACACTGGGGCTTCCATACAGATTATAGGTAGACACGACGGGGCCGATGCTGAAACACATTTTCTTTAGACAATGACATCAATGACGCTGAGCACTAGCTGTACTGAATACATCAACCAGACCGCTCGACCCCGCATATAGAGAGATAATTACCACAATGAAGCAATCAGAATAATTAACACAAGCCACTTAAACCCAGCTCTCCTTCACACAACACAATAGATCAATTAACCTTTAGAAATAGTGAGGGGACATTAGCACATCAATAACCTGGCTAGTAGGGAGCAGTAAACTGAGACATATAGGCAAATGTATCACAATGGCCCCCCTTTTGCTCCCTGCTCCGGCAAACCCGGTTGGACCTTCCCTGGTCCAGTAGGGTTGACGGGTTCAGAGCTATTAGTCAGAGGTTAACTCCGTTTGGCATGACTGACCTCCCTTGGCAACTGCTTCAGACTCAGGTATGTCACCGGGTCGTCAGATCACACGCCGGTCAGTCCCCAAGTCTTTGTGCGATCTGCAAAGTCACCAGAAGTCAGTGTGAAGACAGCGAATGGGTCTGTGCGCCGCCGTCTAGGTGTCCCGCTATGGGAGGGGGCAGGTTATGGCTCTGAAGTGACAATCCCAGGAGATTCATAAAAAGAAAAAGTTATATTTGTTGTAGCACTGGTGCTCAGAGTCCGGGGGGGGGGGGGAGAGAGGGGACTCAGAGCCCCATAAGGTCAGCCACCCCCTGCTCCCTCCGCAGCCGCCGGTTCTCCTCTTGGAGCTTCTCCAGCTCCATCTCCAGTTCATGGAGCCTGGGGGGGTCAGCCTGCTGTGACCTCAGGTGGTTGTTCTCCTCCTCCATGCGGCTTATGCACTCCTCCAGCTCTATGTACTCACGGATCAGCTCCTGCTTGCTCATGTCCTGCAGGCTCTCCACGTGGTCCATCATCAGGAACTGGGTGGTGGTGTAAGGGGCCACCGGTGGGCCCTTGGCGAACATCTCGGCACGCATCTGGGACGCCCGCTGCGACTCCCTCTCCTCCAGTCGCTTCTTCTCCTCCCAGGTCAGCTTGTTATACGGCTTCCAGGACCTCTTCTTCTTGAAGGGTGGCCGGCGGTGCCTCTTTCTGCCCAGCTCCCTCCAGGGCCCCTCCGGCTCAGGGCTGTCGCCCATGACCAGCTGACAATGGTGTTCCCTGTTGTCCGTAATAACAGATTGTACCATGAGGGCTTCGTAAGGGGTGCCCAATGGTTCTTCCTGACCCAGCTCCTTTGGATCCCAAGCCGAGTCTACACAATGGGCTGCTGCTGGTGGGCGGTACCCAGGTTGAGACCAATTTGACCTGGTGTTGTCATTCATGGGGCAATTCTGCTTGAAGTGACCCAGCTGTTTGCACCGGAAGCAGCGTTGTTCGTTGCCCTCCTGGCGATGATAGCGAGGGCTAGATGTCACCGGTCTGTTAGGAGGTTGGTATCTAGCGGTTGGTGGGTGTGAGGGCACCGTTTGTGGTGGAGGTTGTTCCTGTGGTGTGACCTGGTTCGTCTTGCGAGTATCTGCATATTCATCCGCCAACTTCGCGGCCTCTGGTAGAGTCATGGGCCTGCGATCTCTCACCCAATCCTTGACGTCCGTCTGGATGTGATTGTAAAATTGCTCCAGGAGCATTAGTTGCAAAATGTCCTCTGCGGTGGTGGCCTGGCTGCTGTTAGCCCAGTTAGAGGCCGACCGGGACAATTGGCATGCCCATTCCGCATAAGAGTCTTTCGTGGTTTTGCGTGAGTCCCTGAACTTCTGTCGGTGGGACTCTGGGGTTACTGCATAACGAGCCAGGAGCACTTCTTTAACCCGGGCGTAGCTATGGATATCCTGATCTGGCACGGTCCGGAAAGCATCAGAAGCTTTGCCTGACAGTTTGCCTGACAATATTGAAACCCAGTCTCCTCTAGCTATTCGGTGCAGGTTACATTGTCGCTCAAAATCCGCCAGGAAGTTATCAATCTCACAGTCCTTTTCATCAAAAGCTTTAAAAGCGCTAAACGGAATCTTCCTTGCGTCTGCTGTGCTGTACTCACTGTTCGGAGAAGGTGCGGCTGCTTATTGGACTGCTGCCAGTTTTAACTGTAGCTCTGCGTCCCTTATTTGTTTATCCTTCTGTAGCTCTGCGTCTCTTATTTCTTTAGCCTTCTGTAGCTCTGCGTCCCTTATTTGTTTATCCTTCTGTAGTTCTGCGTCCCTTATTTGTTTATCCTCCTGTAGCTCTGCGTCTCTTATTTGTTTATCCTTCTGTAGTTCTGCGTTTACTAACATGTCCATCACTTTCAGTACCACATCTGGCGTTGGGTTCGGGCCGAACCACGCTAGCTTCTCTCTCATTAGCTTGTTGGCTGGCGATTCCTCCTCCTGAATCACTGGTGTCTCCATCTCTTGTACTGCTGGCGTTGCTGCAATCCCGTCCTCCTGGTCTAGCTCCATTGATTCTGCTATGATGACCCGCTTGGTTTTGTTGCTAGCAATCCTTCCACGAACTTCCAGTAGTTCTTCCAGTGTCTGCTTGGAATCCGGGTGTGAAGGGGAATAGAAGGGAAAAATCCCACCGCTACCAACCAATTGTGACGGTATCGGTATGATATCCCCGTCAACGTTCCCTTCTTCCCATAACGAAAATCACCCCAATATTCCACGAGGAGGGATATCCCTGGAATCGCCCAGAAAGCCACACATGAAACCAGCTTACTGCTTGAACAACACAGACTTTAATGTTATAACACACAGCTTATATGTCATTTCCAAAACTGTTACAATGACAAATCTCCGCCCCCCCTCACACTGGGGCTTCCATACAGATTATAGGTAGACACGACGGGGCCGATGCTGAAACACATTTTCTTTAGACAATGACATCAATGACGCTGAGCACTAGCTGTACTGAATACATCAACCAGACCGCTCGACCCCGCATATAGAGAGATAATTACCACAATGAAGCAATCAGAATAATTAACACAAGCCACTTAAACCCAGCTCTCCTTCACACAACACAATAGATCAATTAACCTTTAGAAATAGTGAGGGGACATTAGCACATCAATAACCTGGCTAGTAGGGAGCAGTAAACTGAGACATATAGGCAAATGTATCACACTGTACCCTTCTGATCCCCCTGTACTGTGCCCTCCTGACCCCCCCTGTACTGTGCCCTCCTGACCCCCCCCCCTGTACTGTGCCCTCCTGACCCTCCCCTGTACTGTGCCCTCCTGACCCCTCCTGTACTGTGCCCCTCTGACCCCCCTGTACTGTGCCCTCCTGAACCCCCCGGTACTGTGCCCTCCTGACCCCGCTGTACTGTGCCCTTCTGACCCCCCTGTACTGTGCCCTCCTGACCCCCCCTGTACTGTGCCCTCCTGACCCTCCCCTGTACTGTACCCTTCTGACCCCCCTGTACTGTGCCCTCCTGACCCCCCCCCCTGTACTGTGCCCTCCTGACCCCCCCCTGTACTGTGCCCTCCTGACCCCCCCTGTACTGTACCCTTCTAAACCCCCTGTACTGTGCCCTCCTGACACCTCCTGTACTGTGCCCCTCTGACCCCCCTGTACTGTGCCCTCCTGACCCCCCCTGTACTGTGTCCTCCTGACCCCCCTGTACTGTGCCCTCCTGACCCCCCCTGTACTGTGCCCTCCTGACCCCCCCTGTACTGTGCCCTCCTGACCCTCCCCTGTACTGTACCCTTCTGACCCCCCTGTACTGTGCCCTCCTGACCCCCCCTGTACTGTGCCCTCCTGACCCCTCCTGTACTGTACTTTTCTGATCCCCCTGTACTGTGCCCTCCTGCCCCCCCCCCCTGTACTGTGCTCTTCTGACCCCCCTGTACTCTACCCTCCTGATCCCCCCTGTACTGTGCCCTCCTGACTCCCCCCCTGTACTGTGCCCTTCTGACCCCCCTGTACTGTACCCTGCTGATCCCCCCTGTACTGTGCCCTCCTGACTGCCCCCCCCTATCCTGTGCCCTCCTGACTCCCCCCCCCTGTACTGTGCCCTCCTGCCCCCCCTGTACTGTGCCCTTCTGACCCCCCTGTACTGTGCCCTCCTGATCCCCCTGTACTGTGCCCTTTGTGTTGACTAGTCTTTGATTTATGGAATGTTTTCCTTTTGTAAAATCGATTTTATTGAAAGTCCTAATCAATATATGTTTAATTCTATCAACTATTTATACTTTATTTCTTGAACGTAGGTGTGTCAATTGGTAGGGGGCCCCAGGCATTACTTTGCCCAGGGGCCCATGATTAAGACGGCCCTGCATTTCCCTAGAAATTCCGTTAAGCGGGGGAGCAAAACGATATTACACTAATCCTACCAACCCTTGCAATCCCAGTACCTACCTAGGAGGGCGCTACACTAAAGTGTAGAATTTGATTCATGCTTTTGAGATTTCCATTTCCACCAGCTGGAACTCCTCTTTGCGGTTGGTTTTGGTAACGGAACGCCGACACCAAAGATTTGGTACATCCATTTTTTTTAGGGGGATTTAAAAATCAGGTGTAAAGTTGTTGGCAAAACAGGGACTGCCCTCCTATCAGGAGAAGCGTAATGGAAGGTTTAGTGAAAAGCGATAATGTTTCTGCCATCTGATTGGTCTCCTGTGTGTCCTGTACAGGATCAGCCATTGGGGCACGGAGCGCGAAGTCCTCGCCTTCCTGTGCGAACGTTCCCTCCTCATCTGTTACTACAACTTCCTAGAGATGGGCAGCTGCCGTTTATTCCGCATCCCTCTGAACTTCATTGACACCGTGATATGGGGACCTCTGACCTACCCCAAGATGGCGCTAAACAAGTAAGTCTTCTGCCGAAACCCGGAACTAAAAGTCTATGGAGATCCAATATCTAGCTTTTCGTTTTGGATAGAGTGGGGGAGGGGGGGGGTTGTGTATTGTCTGTAACACTGAGCCACACTGGCAGCCGGTTTCTGATTGGAGTTTCACCAGCCAGGACTGATCCTAGGCAGGTGCGTGGGGTGCAGTGCACCCAGGCGCCACAGAAGTGGGGGCACTGAAGCACCACAGTGCTCCCTTCCCTCCTCCTCTCCTTGTCCGTGTCCAGAGGTGGCTCTCTCCGCCGGTCACCGCCGCCGCCACTGTGTTTCCTGCCCAAGCCTGTCCCCCCCCTCCTCCTATCAGAGGAGCAAAGCGAGGCAGTGGCTGTCTCTGTGTGGAGAGAGACCAGCCGTGCAGTGACGTCGCTGGGGGGCGGTCCGTGCCTGACGTGTTCTCCTTGACCGTGTTAGGGGAGCATCTCTGTGTTTGAGTTGTTGCCATAGAAACAGTTGTAAAGGGGAGGAGTTGGTAACATGACCACGCCCATGTGGGGGGCGCCAGCAATATTTCTGCACCCAGGCGTCTGTGACCCTAGGATTGGCCCTGGCACCAGCAGATCCCAGAAGCCGGTGGCCGTTCACTGGAGCAGAGACCACGCTGGGAGCGGGAATAAGAATTCCTACAGCAGGAGGACAAGCCCAGGTTCCCATCTCCACCATTCCACTATTCCCGGGTCATCAGAAGAGTTCAGGAATTGTTCATCCCTTCTGGTGGCTCCACCACGTGGCCTTGATCTATGGACTCCTCACCATCACACTGGAGGGTCCGCCATATTCCTGCTGCACATCCAACTTCCCTCCAATACCTCCAGGTTACGGGAACTATGTAGAGTTGGTGGCGCCGGGAGAAAAGATCGCGGAAAAGTCATAAAGAACAAATTCCGACATTTCCCGTTCTTATTTCCCATTCTTATTGGTTGTCTCTTCTCTCTCCAGGAGGGAGGGGAATGCTCTCCAGGTGAAATGGGACAAGCTCCGAGCTCCTCCATCTTTCCTCTCGTGGTGGAATCCATGGACAGAAGACCTTTCCTACGTCAACCTCGTCCAACACCCGGGAGTGACCGCCCAGGAGGACCTGAGAGACATGTGCCAGGTAAAGGGACACAAATGGGGACTATCAGGAGAGGGTACGTCACATATATCTTGTATGATACAATTCCCAATGACCCCCCTTATTCCCCCACCAATGATCCCTTCATCTCCACAAGGGCAGTGTTAAGGAATCATCCAAACAGGGGGGGAGGGGGAATACCGATCGTCTCCCCTGCAGATCGTTACATAGAATTGAAGGGTCTGTAATTTTTCTCATAGGTGTATTTATTATGATAGAGACAGAGGGCCAGATCCACAAAGAGCCGCCGTAACTTAAATATTCTGATTTAAGTTACACTGCCGGCAAAATCTCTACCTAAGTGCCCGATCCACAAAGCACTTACCCAGAAATTTTCGGGTGTGTAACTTAAATTCCGCCGGCGCAAGGCGTTCCTATTCAAATGGGGGCGAGTCCCATTTAAATTAGGCGCGCTCCCGCGCCGGACGTACTGCGCATGCTCGTGACGTAATTTTCCCGACGTGCATAGCACGAAATTACATTACGCCGAGCTTCGTGAATCGCGCCGGGTCAAAAAAATTGCGTCGGGAAAAAAAAAAGATACGGCGGGAAAAAAATAAAAATAAAATAACAGCGTCGCTGGACAGAAGGGTCTGCTTTTACAAGGCCTAAACAGTTTACAAAAAGCAGCCCTAATTTTACACATGCAACTTAATACTTACAGAGAAAAAACTAAGCGTAAAAGCTTCGTGGATCTCCGTAAGTGCTAATTTGCATACCCGAAGCGGCATTTCGGCGCGAAATGCCCCCAGCGGCGGATGCGGTACTGCATCCTAAGATCCGGCAGTGTAAGTCCCTTACAGATGCCGGATCTTCTGCCTAACTATGGAAAACTGATTCTGTGGATCAGTTCCATAGATAGAAACAGGGATACGACGGCGTATCTCTTTTGAGCATCTGGCCCAGAATATCAACCAAAAATCATTAATCAAAATTGCCATGGCTAGAAATGCTGGGGGGGGGGGGGGCAGGGGTTTCAAAGTGATTTCTCAGCAAAATAAGGAATAGAGACATGGATGGATGGCTGGAGACATGGATGGATGGATGGATGGAGACATGGATGGATGGATGGATGGAGACATGGATGGATGGTGATATGGATGGATGGAGACATAGATGAAGACATGGATGGACGGAGGGATTGAGACATAGATGGATGGAGACATGGATGGATGGAGACATGGATGGATGGATGGATGGAGACATGGATGGTAATATGGATGGATGGTAATATGGATGGATGGATGGTGATATGGATGGAGGGATGGAGACATGGATGGAGACATGGATGGATGGATGGATGGATGGAGACATGGATGAATGGATGGATGGAGACATGGATGGATGGAGACATGGATGGATGGAGACATGGATGGATGGAGACATGGATGGATGGAAACATGGATGGATGGATGGAGACATGGATGGATGGAGACATGGATGGATGGAAACATGGATGGGTGGAGGGATGGAGACATGGATGGATGGAGACATGGATGGATGGATGGATGGATGGAGACATGGATGGATGGATTGGATGTGGAGACATGGATGGATGGAGACATGGATGGATGGATGGATGGAGACATGGATGGATGACATGGATGGATGGATGGAGACATGGATGGATGGAGACATGGATAGGCGGAGGGCTGGAGACATGGATGGATGGATGGAGAGATGGATGGATGGAGACATGGATGGAGACATGGATGGAGACATGGATGGATGAATGGATGGAGACATGGATGGATGGATGGATGGAGACATGGATGGATGGATGGATGGATGGATGGATGGAGACATGGATGGAGGGATGGAGACATGGATGGATGAATGGATGGAGACATGGATGGATGGATGGAGACATGGATGGAGACATGGATGGATGGAGACATGGATGGATGGATGGAGACATGGATGGATGGATGGATGGATGGATGGAGACATGGATGGAGGGATGGATGAATGGATGGAGACATGGATGGATGGATGGATGGATGGAGACATGGATGGATGGATGGAGACATGGATGGAGACATGGATGGATGGAGACATGGATGGATGGATGGAGACATGGATGGATGGAGACATGGATGGATGGATGGATGGATGGAGACATGGATGGAGACATGGATGGATGGAGACATGGATGGATGGATGGAGACATGGATGGATGGAGACATGGATGGATGGATGGATGGATGGAGACATGGATGGGGGGGTTGCTCTGAATATTACAAATGAATGAAAATTTGTGGGGCTCTCATAGAGTTTATATGTAAAATGTAGATTTGGCCTCCATAGATCTCCCGCTTGTCACCTCCCCCCCTCCTCCTCCTTCTCCATGTATCTTTATTAGCAGTGAGTCTTGTGTACAAAGTAACGATGTTCTGTTTGTTCGGCTCCCTCCAGCCTCGGCCGTCACTAATCTATATTGATCGGTGGCGTCTGATAAATAATCTTCATTCCTTGTCAGGCATTTGTTACAGAATCCCCTCTGTGGAATCGCGGCGCCGCCGTCGTTCGTTGTTGGGTATCGATCAGTTTTCCGCGTAACAAATTAGCTTCATGTCATCCCGGCAATTTGTCCGGGAAAGCTGGCGTATTATTATCCTCCCAGCCGCCTCCAAAGTCAATTACCAGAGCGCCGGGCCAAGCGGGGAATCACATATCGGGAAATATCATCGTTCAAAAAGAAAGATGGCTTCTCTCCGCCATGCCTGCCGGGACAGGAAGGAAAAGTCATTGCAAAAGAAAAGAAATAAAAGACATTTGTAGAGTCAGTCCACCAAAAACTGATACTAAGATGCAGGCTGCGATGAAGATAAAGGGGGAGGGGACAATGATGTTGGCAAAGATGAAGAGATCTCTATAGCTAAGCCCAAATTACTGAAACGTGTTTAAAGGGCAGATCCATAGTGGAAGAATGCAGTGTGTGTTATCAATAAAGCTTTGATGACATCATCGGAATATGGCCCTGATATTCATATTGGAGGTGGGTGGAGGGTGTGGAACCAAGGACGGTACTCAGAGGTGGGTAGGGGGTGTGGAACCAAGGACGGTGCTCAGAGGTGGGTAGGGGGTGTGGAACCAAGGACGGTGCTCAGAGGTGGGTAGGGGGTGGAACCAAGGGATAGGGTTCAGAGGTGGGTAGGGGGTGCGGAACCAAAGACAGAGCTCAGAGGTGGGTAAGGGGTGTGGAACCTAGGACGGTGCTCAGAGGTGGGTAGGGGGTGTGGAAGCAAGGACAGGGCTCGGAGGTGGGTAGGGGATGTGGAACCAAGGATGGTGCTCAGAGGTGGATAGGGGGTGGAACCAAGGACAGGGCTCGGAGGTGGGTAGGGGGTGTGGAGCCAAGGACGGTGCTCAGAGGTGGGTAGGGGGTGGAACCAAGGACAGGGCTCAGAGGTGGGTAGGGGGTGGAACCAAGGACAGGGTTTGAAGGTGGGTAGGGGGTGTGGAACCAAGGACGGTGCTCAGAGGTGGGTAGGGGGGTGTGGAACCAAGGACGGTGCTCAGAGGTGGTTAGGGGGTGTGGAACCAAGGACGGTGCTCAGAGGTGGGTAGGGGGTGTGGAACCTAGGACGGTGCTCAGAGGTGGGTAGGGGGTGTGTAACCAAGGATGGACTCAGAGGTGGGTAGGGGGTGTGGAACCAAGGACGGTGCTCAGAGGTGGGTAGGAGGTGAAACCAAGGACAGGCCTCGGAGGTGGGTAGGGGGTGAAACCAATAACAGGGCTCGGAGGTGGGTAGGGGGTGAAACCAATAACAGGGCTCGGAGGTGGGTAGGGGGGGGGGGGGGAACCAAAGACGGTGCTCAGAGGTGGGTAGGGGGTGTGGAACCAAGGACCGTGCTCGGAGGTGGGTAGGGGGTGGAACCAAGGACAGTGCTCCGAGGTGGGTAGGGGGTGGAACCAAGGACAGGGCTCGGAGGTGGGTAGGGGGTGGAACCAAGGACGGTGCTCAGAGGTGGGTAGGGGGTGGAACCAAGGACGGTGCTCAGAGGTGGGTAGGGGGTGGAACCAAGGGATAGGGTTCAGAGGTGGGTAGGGGGTGCGGAACCAAAGACAGAGCTCAGAGGTGGGTAGGGGGTGGAACCAAGGACGGTGCTCAGAGGTGGGTAAGGGGTGGAACCAAGGACGGTGCTCAGAGGTGGGTAGGGGGTGGAACCAAGGGACAGGGCTCAGAGGTGGGTAGGGGGTGTGGAACCAAGGACGGTGCTCAGAGGTCGGTAGGGGGTGGAACCAAGGACGGTGCTCAGAGGTGGGTAGGGGGTGGAACCAAGGGACAGGGGTCGAAGGTTCCACCGTGTTCCACCGCGTCCCCCCACGTTCCTGCTGAAAAAAGCCCTGATTTTGGATTTATATTTTACATTGGAATTGGTTGGACCCTCAGTGACTCATTTTAATGTTTTCACTCACAGAGGATTTTGTGTTTTTTGTTTTTCACAGCTGGAGCAATTTAAGGAGAAGCTATTGGAAATGGTGAACGTGGCCCACCAGAGCAGCCCCCTCCCTGGGAGAGCCAATGGCGCTCTCCTCCTCACCAGGCCGGTGCCGATCGATACGTCCATCGGACTCGTGTCCTTCGTCAACAGCAAAGTCCAGTTGGGTTACGCCAAGCCAAGGTGGGGATTCGGATTTTGAATGGTCACCATGGAAATACTCCAAGTGAGGGATCCAGGAAGACATCGAAGGGGAGGACAAACGTCATCAGATCGACATCACTCAATCATCTACATCACTCAATCACCTACATCACTCAATCATCGACATCACTCAATCATCGACATCACTCAATCATCGACATCACTCAATCATCGACATCAATCATCACTCAATCATCGACATCACTCAATCATCGACATCACTCAATCATCTACATCACTCAATCATCGACATCACTCAATCATCTACATCACTCAATCATCTACATCAATCATCACTCAATCATCAACATCACTCAATCATCGACATCACTCCATCCTTCCTCTTTTCCCAGAGTGAATATTAAGTTTAGTTAGCAATTTTTAAGGACTGAAATACTTAACTACATTCAGCACTTCAAGTGAAGGAAAACATTCGACCCGATGGAAGTCAGACTCTATGACGGGGAAACATCCGACCCGATGGAAGTCAGACTCTATGACGGGAAAACATCCGACCCGATGGAAGTCAGACTCTATGACGGGGAAAACATTCGACCCGATGGAAGTCAGACTCTATGACGGGAAAACATCCGACCCGATGGAAGTCAGACTCTATGACGAGGAAAACATCCGACCCGATGGAAGTCAGACTCTATGACGGGGAAACATCCGACCCGATGGAAGTCAGACTCTATGACGGGAAAACATCCGACCCGATGGAAGTCAGACTCTATGACGGGGAAAACATCCGACCCGATGGAAGTCAGACTCTATGACGGGAAAACATCCGACCCGATGGAAGTCAGACTCTATGACGAGGAAAACATCCGACCCGATGGAAGTCAGACTCTATGACGAGGAAAACATCCGACCCGATGGAAGTCAGACTCTATGACGGGAAAACATCCGACCCGATGGAAGTCAGACTCTATGACGGGAAAACATCCGACCCGATGGAAGTCAGACTCTATGACGGGGAAACATCCGACCCGATGGAAGTCAGACTCTATGACGGGAAAACATCCGACCCGATGGAAGTCAGACTCTATGACGGGGAAAACATTCGACCCGATGGAAGTCAGACTCTATGACGAGGAAAACATTCGACCCGATGGAAGTCAGGCTCTATGACGGGGAAAACATTCGACCCGATGGAAGTCAGGCTCTATGACGAGGAAAACATGTGGGCATCACTCTTTCTTATCAAGTACTTTAGAAATATATTTATTTATAGAAAATGAAATTTTGTGACAACAATTTGTTTGAGAAATAAAGGAAAGAACAGCCGGACGTCTCGTCTCTTCCTCGTATAGTGATTGTAACGGCTACCCAGATAGTGAGAGGGTCTCAGCCGTTGGAGAAGTCCTTTTCCCTGGCAAGCTGCGATATGCAGGTACCGCCGGTATATCCCATCGAACGCCCTTCCAAGAAACGAGACGTGCTACGTTTGCAGAGTCAAGCAGGACTGACTTTTATTGCACATTTCACCTCACTTTTTATATGGTTACAAGCTTACATGAACAATGACACTCTCCGCCCCCCCCTTCACACACATACTTTGAAATAATGACATTCCCTTGAATCAATCAGTCTCTAGACCATTTGGCTCCAATCTTATTTAACATGACTTGATCAGACAATAGAATTCAATTAACCTTTAAAACAATTAAACACTCACAGATCATCCCATCAACATACACCTGACAGAAGACTGCTATCTTGAACAATACACAAAAGAGTTAATTAACTAAGAAGGGACATTAGAATTTTAGCAGTTAAAGAGTCATTCTACAATTAACCCTTTGTAGGCCTCACTGTAGGATTATCATCGATGTCCACACAGAATACATAGTTCCATAGGTCTGTTACACTACTCCCCTTTTGTGGAACACTCCGGCAGACCCGGATTGATCCTTTTCGGGTCAACTTGGGGATGTCCGGTCTGCTGTTAGGGTAAAAGTTCCGTTTGCCTGGACAGAACGTCGGCCTTCCCATTGGCTTACCTGGTCGGTAGCTCATGGTGACGGTGAATAATAGAATTCAGTTCTGGAACAGTCACTTGCTTTGCTCTCTCAATGGCTCCCAAATCCTGTTGCTGATGCTCTTGGGACAGATATGGCACCACCTGGATGCAAATCCCATTTAATCTTTTGACAATTTCCGCCTGTTTGTGCATTTCAATGTTCAAGCCACGGGACATCTCATAATACATGACATAGTGTCGTTGCATCTCTGATTTCTCACTGGCCAACTTTTCACGTTCCCATTTTAGACTGTGATATTGTGCCGGATCTACAGTACATGTCGGGGAAGGTGGTCTTACCCGGTTCTCAGCAGCAAGCGAGTTGATTCCAGCAACGCGGGTGGTCACGGGACAAGCAGCAGCAGGTGTAGGTAAATAAGCCGAAGTCAGAGGGCCAATGTCGTTGCCCAGCACAACCTCGGCAGGTAGATTGTCCATGATACCAACTGTGGTCTTTCCTGACCCGGCTCCCCAGTCTAAGTGCACCCGGGCGGTGGGCACGCAAAATACAGCACCCCCTGCGACCCGGACGGCAACTGTGCGAGTGGACACGTTCTCTGGCTTTACCAGATGTTTTTGAATCAGAGTGATAGTAGTCCCGGAATCTCTTAGGCCTTGTGCTACTTGCCCATTCACTCGTACCTCCTGACGGTGATGCTGACGGTTATCCGGAGAGGCAGCTTGTATTGGGTCTGCCTCATACCAAATTCCCAGACATCCCTCAGGGCCCCCCTCGGTCTCCAGGCAGTGGGCCGCAGAGGGACGTGATGGAGTGACCTCTGTGTTGGGTGTTGTGCGTCTCCAATTGTTATTTGTAGCTCTCAAAGGGCAATAACGAGCAATATGTCCCGTGTCGCTGCAGTGATGGCACGTCACCCTAGGCGAATCCCGGGGGTAGTTGCTAGGCCCCTGAGGACGTGGTGGGACTTGAGCCCGAAACTCTGGGCATGGGGTGACGGTTGGAGTACGCGGTTCTACCTTCTGAGCCAGCCGTGTAGTACCCTGGCTTACTTTCCTTGTTTCCGCGTACTCATCTGCTAGCCGAGCCGCCTCGTTTAAGTTAGCGGGACGGCGATCTCGTACCCAGTCTTGTATGTCTGCGGCCAGGTCTTGGAAGAAATGTTCCATTAGGAACAGCTGCAATACTTCCTCCCCGGTGTTGGCCTTGCACCCTTGGTCCCAATCGTATGCCACCCTTTGTAACTGGTTGGCCCATTCCATGTGGGAGTCCACAGCCATCTTCTTGAACTCCCAGAAGCGCCGGCGGTAGGCTTCTGGCGTTACGGCATATCGGGTTAGCAGCGCCTTTTTAACTTGCTGATATTGTAAAATATCCTCTGGCACGAGATCCCGAAAGGCTTCATTGGCTTTGCCCGACAATTTCCCCGACAAAATAGTGACCCATTGGTCTGGTGGTACCTGGTGTAGTGAGCACTGCCTCTCAAAGTCCGCCAAATATCCATCGATTTCCTCCTCACTTTCTACAAAAGCTTTAAATGCAGTGAACGGTATTTTCTTTCCTGTAGCAGCAGGTGGGGGGGTAGGAACTGCAGGTGTAATGGGCTGTCTCGCTCTTACCAGTTCCAGTTCTTGTCCCCTCTTAGTTTGTATCTCTTCCCTTGCTTCCCGGAACAGCTGGTTGATAAGTTCCACGGACGTTTCTGGATACAAGGATAATCTCCGCTGTACAATCCCAGTAATTACATCTTCTTTGCTGACCGGTGCAAGGGGCTCCGTTCCTTCCATGGATCCATCCATTTCGTCCAGCCCCAGCAGTTCAGCTATCAGCTCCCTCCGTGGTCTGTTGCTGGCGCTCCTACCACGACTCTCCAATAGATCTTTTAGTGTGGATCTTTTCAGCCTGGCGTACTGCGACTCCATTCAGAACTTGCTCTTTGGATAAAAGGACCATCCCATCGCTGCCAACCAATGTAACGGCTACCCAGGTAGTGAGAGGGTCTCAGCCGTTGGAGACGTCCTTTTCCCTGGCAAGCTGCGATATGCAGGTACCGCCGGTATATCCCATCGAACGCCCTTCCAAGAAACGAGACGTGCTACGTTTGCAGAGTCAAGCAGGACTGACTTTTATTGTACATTTCACCTCACTTTTTATATGGTTACAAGCTTACATGAACAATGACACTCCCCGCCCCCCCCCCCCCCCTTCACACATACTTTGAAATAATGACATTCCCTTGAATCAATCAGTCTCTAGACCCTTTGGCTCCAATCTTATTTAACATGACTTGATCAGACAATAGAATTCAATTAACCTTTAAAACAATTAAACACTCACAGATCATCCCATCAACATACACCTGACAGAAGACTGCTATCTTGAACAATACACAAAAGAGTCAATTAACTAAGAAGGGACATTAGAATTTTAGCAGTTAAAGAGTCATTCTACAATTAACCCTTTGTAGGCCTCACTGTAGGATTATCATCGATGTCCACACAGAATACATAGTTCCATAGGTCTGTTACAGTGATGTTCTGTATTCTTGTGGCTGTGGATCATTCATTACAGTCTTTGTAAAACTCCAAGCCATGTACTTACATCCAAGAAATGAGAGAGGTGATTGGATCCAAGAAATGATAGAGAGATGATGAGATCCAAGAAATGATAGAGAGATGATGAGATCCAAGAAATGAGAGAGAGATGATTGAGATCCAAGAAATGAGAGAGAGATGATGAGATCCAAGAAATGATAGAGAGATGATGAGATCCAAGAAATGAGAGAGAGATGATGAGATCCAAGAAATGATAGAGAGATGATGAGATCCAAGAAATGATAGAGAGATGATGAGATCCAAGAAATGATAGAGAGATGATGAGATCCAATAAGTGATAGAGAGATGGAATGGAAGGTTGGGCAGCACTATGAGAGCTCATGGGTATTGTGAGGTTGAGACATCTTTAGCTGCCTGGAGGCCAGGAGGTGCATTGTGGGAGGTTGAAGGGTATGGTGGGCCACTATGGAAAGTTGTGCAGCACTGTGGGAGCCGAGGGCTATTGTGGGAAGTTGAGGCATCTTCAGCTGGATGGAGGATGAAGGTCGTGGCTGGATGTTGGACCATGGCCGGTGGTGGAGAACAACTGTTATAGAGTGTCATTGAGTGACAGCTCCAGGTCTGCTGGGGTTGCTGATATCACATCCAAGATGGCGGCACCCAGCAGCAATTCCAGGGCTTTTGGATGTCCACATAAGGGAGGTTTTTATAGGTAAATAACATGCGTAAAATAAATGAAATGCACATAATAAATCTTAAGGGAGGTTGTTTGTTGAAATGAATGGTGTGATGACAGGGTCTCTTTAGGCCTTGGCAGGCGCGTTGGTAAAGCATTGGCGTAGTGGAAACTGTCAGGTTTACATGAATATTTCAATGGCTTCATTAGTAGGGTACGGAAGACATCAGAGTCGCTTTACATCTGAGAGTGATGAGATTTGCTGGAGCTTTGATGTGGGGGGCGAAGGGTGGAGGAAGTTCACATGTAGCGTGTTAGCTGGAGGCGGAATAACCGATAATTCCGATTCGGAGGGAAGTTAGAGAACCATTAATGAGATGAGAGGCGAGGATTTTGCGGAATTTATCACAGAGGGTGAAGGTTCAAGAGCAGAAAAATACAAACTGAATGTCATTGCATCCATACAGCGTCTAAAGTCAGCAATTAATTTTCCCAGAGGTGTCGTGTAGAACAAGAATAGGAGGGGCCGACCCCCCCACCTGCAACCAACCGATAAACAGCAGTGTGAAGACTAACGAGGATGAGAAGTCAATGGGCTGCTTAGTAGTGTAACACTGCTCATTGTTACTGAAGTGTAGAACTCTCTTTGTCCACAAGATGGCGTTGCCCATTATGCCTTGCTTGGCCCTGATTGGACTTACAGGTTGCACCAGAGCAGTTTTGGGAGATAGGTAGGTGGATTCAGAAAGACTTAGGCCGGTGTTCTGCCGTGCTGGTTCCAGGTGTCCTGGAAGTTCCAGCGCATGCGCAAACTGATGCGCTGAGCTGGTTCCAGCTGTCGGGAAAGTTCCTTTAAGCACTGCGCAGGTGCAAACTTGCTGACGGAAATCCCCGAACGGCGGCCGGCATCCAGGGCGACGTGGATTTTGAGGTAAGTGGCCAGTCGGCCTCCCGTCCTCGCTGCGCTCAGACGGCTCGCTCCGCTCGCTCGGCCTCCTGGCTCTTTTTTTAACATCCTCCAATCCACAGGGATGTTAAAGAATGAGCCTGGATGCCGGGCGAGGTTCGGGGATTTCCGTCTGGAAGTTTGCGCTTGCGCAGTCAGTGAAGGAACTTCCCCCACAGTGGAACATTGAGGACAAGACACCGGCGTATCAGTAGATACGCCAGCCTAAGTCTGAATTTGCGCCGGCGATAATTTAAGCGTATTCTGGAAACCAGATACGCTTAAATTAGGCTCAGATACGAGCAGCGTAAGTGTCTTACACCGTCGTATCCTAAAGTGTAATTTTTAGGCTGACCGCTAGGTGGCGCTTCCATTGCGGTCGACGTAGAATATGTAAATCACTAGATACGCCTATTCACGAACGTACGCCCGGCCGACGCAGTACAGATACGCCGTTTACGTAACGCATTATCAGGCCTAAAGTTATTCCATCAAATAGCTGGAATAGTAATGTTAAGTATGGCCGCCGTTCCCACGTCGAAATTCGAAAAATTTACGTCGTTTACGTAAGTCGTCCGTGAATAGGGATTTACGTCATTTACATCCACGTCGAAACCAATAGGACCGTGTGGCGTACTTAACCGCCATGCACACTGGAATATGTAGGCGGACGGCGCATGCGCTGTTCGTAAAATATGTCAATCACGTAAGGTCACCCCCCATTACCATAAAACATGCCCCCTCAGCTACATTTGAATTAGGCGCCATTACGCCCGCCCGATTTATGCTACGCCGCCGTAACTTAGCAGGCAAGTACTTTGTGAATCATGTACTTGCCTCGCCAACTTACGGCGGCGTAGTGTAAACACGATACACTACGCCGCCGCAACGATACGTCTGCCTACCTGAATCTAGCTAGTAGTCTTGAAGAAGAATTTAAACTTTAATCTTCCCTGGGCCACAACTACAAGGCCCATAAACACCTGGGAGCAGGAGGAGTGAAAAAAAAAAGAACAAAACCGGGGATGGAGATGGGCAGTTGGGGCGAGCTCACCAACCATAAAGGAGAGAGAGCTGTGCTGTGCCAAGCTGTGCTATTTAAAGCTGTGCTGTGCCAAGCTGTGCTGTGCCAAGTTGTGTTGAGCCAAGCTGAGCTGTTTTCAGTTGTGCTGGGCCAAGCTGTGCTGAACCAAGCTGTGCTGTGCCAAGTTGTGCTGAGCCAAGCTGTGCCAAGTTGTGCTGTGCCAAGCTGTGCTGTTTCAAGCTGTGCTGAACCAAGCCGTGGTGAGCCAAGCTGTGCTGTGCCAAGTTGTGCTGTTTCAAGTTGTGCTGAACAAAGCTGTGCTGAACCAAGCTGTGCTGTGCCAAGTTGTGCTGAGCCAAGCTGTGCAAAGTTGTGCTGAGCCAAGCTGTGCTGTGCCAAGTTGTGCTGAGCCAAGCTGTGCCAAGTTGTGCTGTGCCAAGCTGTGCTGAACCAAGCTGTGCTGTGCCAAGTTGTGCTGAACAAAGCTGTGCTGTGCCAAGTTGTGCTGTTTCAAGTTCTACTGAGCCAAGCTGTGCTGTTTTAAGCTATGCTGTGCCAAGTTATGCTGTGCCAAGCCAAGCTGTGCCGAGCCATGCTGTGCTGTGCCGAGCCATGCTGTGCTGTTTCAAGCTGTGCCGAGCCATGCTAGGCCAAGCTGTGCTGTGCCGAGCCATGCTATTTCAAGCTGTGCCGAGCCATGCTATTTCAAGCTGTGCTGGATTCTGGAACCAGAAGGATGACCCAGGAAGGGGTGTAGCTATACCTGTGACTCGGGACATCTGCATCCAGGTGAGAGTTTCCATCTC
The DNA here is from genome assembly GCF_905171775.1 of Rana temporaria. Taxonomy (NCBI): domain Eukaryota; kingdom Metazoa; phylum Chordata; class Amphibia; order Anura; family Ranidae; genus Rana; species Rana temporaria. The sequence goes on from NC_053496.1 coordinate 974,931, forward strand.
ATTGGGTGCTGTTTTCCGTGTCTGTATAAAAGCCCCCCCCCCCCACCATACAGAAAACCTGATGCCATCAGAGGACTACTTTGGGAGGAATTCGGAGGGGGGGACTTTGAACCATATCTCAGTTTCCCCCCCCCCCCTGGTAACTTTTTCCCGGCCCAGACTATTAGAGAGTCATTTCCCATCCACTGACATTCTATATCGGGGGGTTCATCCCTCCCGCTGCCGTACCTAGCGCTAATTTATGGCCAATGAACCATACATAGAGCATGAGGCCATTACTGCTCCACAATGCCGTTTACCGATACTCTCTGATTCATTGTCACCACATTGCGCGCCCGCAGCTTTAAAGGGCCCCAACGTAGCCGGCAGATAATCTTTACAAAAGACTTGCCTCTAGTACTGAGGGCAGAATTGGGCAGAATCGGGTTTCTGTTGCAGAGTTTATTGTACTTATTAGCAAAAAGATGTAAGCATAGGACACACCCCCTTACTCAGCAATGGGGTCACTCACTCATCACTCAGCCGCAGGATCATCGGTTTCCTCCTGCCGCGAGGGAGATGTAGAGTCGCACCACCATAGGACAGCTGGACTCGTCCCCACCAACCTCCTCCTGACTCTCTCCAAGGACCTTCTCCAGACCCCACTCGATCCTTGGACTTGAATTTGTGAATAACTCGGCCTAGTGTCTTCCTCACAGATACTTCCTAGAAAGTTGCCCCGCGGGGGTCGCCTCCAGCAGGACACGACCCAGGAACTCTGCCAACTCTGTGTCTGCTGCTCAGACCACTGGCAGTCGCTCCATTAGGGGTGGAGGGGCGCCACCCCCCTAATCACATGATCAGAGGCGGAGGCACTAATTGGCTTAAAAATAAGGGGTGGGCTCGGGGCGCAGAGCATTGTGCCCTAAGCCCACCCAGGTGTGACAATAGTGAATTCATATTTGCTATTGTCTTCCTGCTTCTCCTGCCAGCCAACCAGGAAGCAGGTCTTAAGACCCCATTGGCCAAGAGGCGAAGCAACTGTATTGGCTGAAAGCAGGGGGAGGCGCCAAGGAGGCAGGGATGGACTGGCCATTGGGACTACAGGAAGTTTTCCGGTGGGCCAGCTTCAGTGACAGTGGACCGCCGCCCCGCTCTGCTCCCCTGTCTCTCCCTTCCTGCCACGCTCACCTTCTCCGTGACCGGGACTGTGGGACCCGCGGACCCGATCGCCGCTGGGGCCCCGCGATCGGTCCCCGGAGCTGAAGAACGGGGAGAGCTGTGTGTAAACACAGCTTCCCCGTTCTTCACTGTGGCGCTGTCATGGATCGAGTGATCCCTAATATAAGGAACCACAATCAATGACGTCACACCTACAGCCACACCCCCCTACAGTTGTAAACACACACTAGGTGAACCCTAACTCCTACAGCGCCCCCTGTGGTTAACTCCCAAACTGCAATTGTCATTTTCACAATAAACAATGCAATTTAAATGCGTTTTTTGCTGTGAAAATGACAATGGTCCCAAAAATGTGTCAAAATTGTCCGAAGTGTCCGCCATAATGTCGCAGTCATGAAAAAATAAGTAAGTAAGTAAGAAAAAAATAATTAATAAAAATGTAATAAAACTATCCCCTATTTTGTAAACGCTATAAATTTTGCGCAAACAAACCGATAAACGCTTATTGCGATTTTCTTTTTACCAAAAATATGTAGAAGAATACGTATCGGCCTAAACTGAGGAAAAATATGTTTTTTTATATATTTTTGGGAGGATATTTATTACAGCAAAAAGTAACAAATATTGAGTTTTTTTCAAAATTGTCGCTCTATTTTTGTTTATAGCGCAAAAAATAAAAACCGCAGAGGTGATCAAATACCACCAAAAGAAAGCTCTATTTGTGGGGAAAAAAAGGACGCCAATTTTGTTTGGGAGCCACGTCGCACGACCGCGCAATTGTCAGTTAAAGCGACGCAGTGCCGAATCGCAAAAAGGTGCAAGGTCCTTTAGCTGCATTTTGGTCCGGGTCTTAAGTAGTTAATGGAGCTATGAGGGGGGGGGGGATCTTCCATGGGGTGGGGGGGGGGTCTTCACAAGTTGTAGATTTGGGGAAGCTCTCTGTGGGGGGGGGGATCTTCCATGGGGTGGGGGGGGGTGACTTCACAAGTTGTAGATTTGGGGAAGCTCTCTGTGGGGGGGGGATCTTCCATGGGGTGGGGGCGGGGGGGTGACTTGGGGAAGGAGCTATGAGGGGGGGGGGATCTTCCATGGGGTGGAAATTTGGGGAATTGTCACATTTGGCGCAGACATTTCCAGGTGATTTTCCGATGACTCCTCCCAGGTCTCTGGTCCCCCCCCCAGCCTGGAATGCAGCCCCCCCCCCCCCCCCCCCCAGGCTGGGCCATCAGCTGGAAAGTTTCTCCTCCCCCCCCCCAGTCCTCCTCTCTGGCTGCTGCTGCTGTGGCTCCTCCATCCAGTCTGATAGAATGAGGGTCCTCCTCCTGATCCTGCTGCCCCTCACCTTGGCCCAGAGCCTCTCCCTGCCGCCCCCCGATGAGCTGCTGATGGACGGGGTGGCCCTCTTCTCCCGGGGAGACTGGTCCGGGGCCCGGGACCGGCTCTGGGGGGCCCTGCGGAGCCTGCGGGAGGTGCGGGGGGCCCGGCTGCGCTGCGGGGAGGAGTGCGGGCCCCGGGGGGCCCATCTGGAGGAGCTGGTGCTGGAGAGGGCCGACTGCCTGCTGAGCTGCGAGAAGCTGCAACTGGGGCAACCTTCCCTCTACCGACTGACCCCGGAGACCGAGAAGATCTTCCTGAGGGGGGCGCCCTACAACTACCTGCAGCTGGCCCACTACAAGGTGAGCGGGGGGAAATGCTCTGCAGAGTGTGGCTACAGGGGGTCTGTGAGTGTGTGGGTGCAATGCTCTGCAGAGAATGGGTACAGGGGTCTGTGAGTGGGTGCAATGCTCTGCAGCTGGCCCACTACAAGGTGAGCAGAGTATGGGTACAGGGGTCTGTGAGTGGGTGCAATGCTCTGCAGCGAATGGGTACAGGGGTCTGTGAGTGGGTGCAATGCTCTGCAGCGAATGGGTACAGGGGTCTGTGAGTGGGTGCAATGCTCTGCAGAGTATGGGTACAGGGGTCTGTAAATGGGTGCAATGCTCTGCGGAGTGTGGGTACAGAAGTCTGTGAGTGGGTGCAATGCTCTGCAGAGTATGGGTACAGGGGTCTGTGAGTGGGTGCAATGCTCTGCAGAGAATGGGTACATGGGTCTGTGAGTGGGTGCAATGCTCTGCAGAGAATGGGTACAGGGGTCTGTGAGTGGGTGCAATGCTCTGCAGAGAATGGGTACATGGGTCTGTGAGTGGGTGCAATGCTCTGCAGAGTCTGGGTACAGGGGTCTGGGAGTGGGTGCAATGCTCTGCAGAGAATGGGTACAGGGGTCTGTAACTGGGTGCAATGCTCTGCAGAGTATGGGTACAGGGGTCTGCAACTGGCCCACTACAAGGTGAGCAGGGGGGAAATGCTCTGCAGAGTATGGGTGTAATGTTCTGTAACTGGGTGCAAAGTATCAGAGCAGTGGGCTGAAATGCTCTGCAGAGTATAAGTGAAATGGTCTAAAGAGTATGAGGGCAGTGGGCTTATAAACTGGGTGCAATGCTCTGCAACTAGTTGAATGCTCTGCAAAGTATGAGTTATGTGGCCTGTAACTGGGTGAAATGCTCTGCAGGGTATGGTGGCAACAGGGAGCAATGGTTTTCCAATGTTATGAGTGAAGTGGCCTGGTTGCAATGCTCTGCAGAGCCCGGGGGGGGGGGGCAGTGATATGATATTGAGTAGATGTCCCATCATTGAGTCCTGGGTGCAATGCTCTGCAGTTAACAAGGAACACGACCCAAAAGAGCACAAAACCCCACTCTTCAGTTCACTGGGTGCGATGCTCTGCAGGAAATCAGTGCAATGCTCTGCAGGAAATCAGTGCAATGCTCTGCAGGAAATCAGTGCAATGCTCTGCAGGAAATTAGTGCAATGCTCTGCAGGAAATTAGTGCAATGCTCTGCAGGAAATGAGTGCAATGCTCTGCAGGAAATTAGTGCAATGCTCTGCAGGAAATGAGTGCAATGCTCTGCAGGAAATTAGTGCAATGCTCTGCAGGAAATCAGTGCGATGCTCTGCATTGGCTGTACAGGAAGGTGGATAGTTGTCTGGGTGCGATGCTCTGCAGGGGAGGGGGGAGTAGTGTGTAAGTGGGTGCAATGCTCTGCAGAGGGGGGAGGGCAGTCTAGATGCTGCACACAGGAAGTCCCCCCCCCCCCTGGACTGACAGTTGGGGGGGAGGGGTGTGCACAGGACCAGCATGCATTGCGGTGTAGTCTGGGCTGCACACGTGGATATGTACAGTGAGGGGGAGGGGCGGGGGCGGAGCTGGGAGGAGTGACGTCATATCCGGAAGTTCTTTGATACTTTTTATATGAAATGTTTGTAAATAGAAAGAAATCTCTTCCTCTCCTCTCTGTATAGATACTGAGATCTGATTGGTTCCTGTGGTGACTCCGCCCCCCTGTGTGATCTCTATGGGGGGAGGAGTTGGCATTCATCGCAGACAAATCGCTCTGGGGGGGGAGGGGCTCATTCACATCGCACACACGCAGGGATACGCTGTAAACGCACCGCAGTAAAACGCATTGCTGGGCGTCATTTTTTAAAAAAATGCCCCCCGCCATGCGCTGCAGAGCGTCACGCAGATTCCTAATGTCCGCAGTGGATCGCTTTTCAGAGGTGGTTGGAGGTCACTCGCTTTAACCCTGTAAATGCCGCGTCACCACTCTGCGACAATTCCAAACGTCACGCTTCTTTCAGCGTTCAGAATGTTGGGGTGACCTGAACCCCCAAACCGCTGTGAGAACGCACAGTGCGACCCCCCCCCGGGGGCCAAATCACACCGTAGAAACGCAGTGCGACCCCCCCCGGGGGCCAAATCACACCGTAGAAACGCAGTGCGACCCCCCCCCGGGGGCCAAATCACACCGTAGAAACGCAGTGCGACCCCCCCCGGGGGCCAAATCACACCGTAGAAACGCAGTGCGACCCCCCCCGGGGGCCAAATCACACCGTAGAAACGCAGTGCGACCCCCCCCCCCGGGGGCCAAATCACACCGTAGAAACGCAGTGCGACCCCTCCCCCCCGGGGGCCAAATCACACCGTAGAAACGCACTGCGACCCCCCCCGGGGGCCAAATCACACCGTAGAGAAACGCAGTGCGACCCCCCCCGGGGGCCAAATCACACCGTAGAAACGCAGCGCGCCCCCCCCCGGGGGCCAAATCACACCGTAGAAACGCAGTGCGACCCCCCCCGGGGGCCAAATCACACCGTAGAAACGCAGTGCGACCCCCCCCGGGGGCCAAATCACACCGTAGAAACGCAGTGCGACCCCTCCCCCCCGGGGGCCAAATCACACCGTAGAAACGCAGTGCGCCCCCTCCCCCCCGGGGGCCAAATCACACCGTAGAAACGCAGTGCGACCCCCCCCGGGGGCCAAATCACACCGTAGAAACGCAGTGCGACCCCCCCCCGGGGGCCAAATCACACCGTAGAAACGCAGTGCGACCCCTCCCCCCCGGGGGCCAAATCACACCGTAGAAACGCAGTGCGGGGGGCGTTCTCGATGCTTTTCTGCATGCGTTTTTTTCCTCCCACCGGTGCGATGCGAGAATCCTGCGAATCCCCTGCGGGTTCCCACATCGCACCCGACTCGCACGGCGCTGCACACGGCCATATCTGAACTGCTGGGGAGTGTCATCCAATGTTAACCCCGCCCCCATTTCAGGTCGCATATCGCACTGCGAACTCTCTGTTCGGCCATGAATCGGATCGCGTAGATGTGAGCACCCAATGCGATTCGGTTCTGATCCGAACAAAGAAAAGGGTCGTGTGCGAGTTTGGTCCGAATGCGATATCAGCCGTTGTATCTGCAGGGCCGCCATCAGGGGGGGACAGGCCGTACACCTGTCAGGGGCCCGGATGGCAACCCCCTATTTTTTTTTTTGTACGTCAGCTTCCAAAGCCCCCCCGACCTTAATTCACGGGCCCCCCCTACTTCTCTGCTCCACCAGGGGCCCCCCTACTTCTCTTCTCTGCTCCACCAGGGGGCCCCCCTACTTCTCTGCTCCACCAGGGGCCCCCCTACTTCTCTTCTCTGCTCCACCAGGGGGCCCCCCTACTTCTCTTCTCTGCTCCACCAGGGGGCCCACTACTTATCTTCGTTGCTCCACCAGGGGGCCCCATGCCTGAAGCTGTGTAAGGGGCCCCTGATGGCGGCCCTGACTATCTCTGTATGACTGAAATCGCATGGCATGTGACGTGAACAGCAGTGCGCTGCGAGTCGCATGCGATGTCTGGCATTGTGAACCGGGCCTAAGGGCCACTTCACACCACATGCAGTCCAATGCGTTTTATTTTTCCTGCATCAAAAACGCACCTAAAGGCACCAAAAACGTACTGGAACGCACAGGGGGTGTACTTATAAAGGGGGGGGTGCACTTATAAGAGGGGGGTGCACTTATAAGGGGGGGTGCACTTATAAGGGGGGTGCACTTATAAGGGGGGTGCACTTATAAGAGGGGGTGCACTTATAAGGGGGGGTGCACTTATAAGGGGGGGTGCACTTATAAGAGGGGGGATGCACTTATAAGAGGGGGGTGCACTTATAAGGGGGGGTGCACTTATAAGGGGGGGTGCTTATAAGGGGGGTGCACTTATAAGAGGGGGGATGCACTTATAAGAGGGGGGGTGCACTTATAAGGCGGGGTGCACTTATAAGGGGGGTGCACTTATAAGGGGGGTGCTTATAAGGGGGGTGCACTTATAAGAGGGGGGATGCACTTATAAGAGGGGGGATGCACTTATAAGAGGGGGGGTGCACTTATAAGGGGGGGTGCACTTATAAGGGGGGTGCTTATAAGGGGGGTGCACTTATAAGAGGGGGGTGCACTTATAAGGGGGGGTGCACTTATAAGGGGGGTGCACTTATAAGGGGGGGTGCTTATAAGGGGGGTGCACTTATAAGAGGGGGGGTGCACTTATAAGAGGGGGGATGCACTTATAAGAGGGGGGGTGCACTTATAAGGGGGGTGCACTTATAAGAGGGGGGATGCACTTATAAGAGGGGGGTGCACTTATAAGGGGGGTGCACTTATAAGGGGGGGTGCACTTATAAGGGGGGTGCACTTATAAGGGGGTGCACTTATAAGAGGGGGGTGCACTTATAAGGGGGGGTGCACTTATAAGGGGGGGGTGCACTTATAAGAGGGGGGTGCACTTATAAGGGGGGTGCACTTATAAGGGGGGGTGCTTATAAGGGGGGTGCACTTATAAGAGGGGGGGTGCACTTATAAGAGGGGGATGCACTTATAAGAGGGGGGGTGCACTTATAAGAGGGGGTGCACTTATAAAGGGGGGATGCACTTATAAGGGGGGTGCACTTATAAGAGGGGGGTGCACTTATAAGAGGGGGGGTGCACTTATAAGAGGGGGGGTGCACTTATAAGGGGGGGTGCACTTATAAGGGGGGTGCACTTATAAGGGGGGGTGCTTATAAGGGGGGTGCACTGGATTGCATCATAAACGCACATGCAGAAAAGCTTCTGGAAAGCATCCAGACTGCGTTTCTATGGCGTGACCTCGCGCTATAAGGACATGCGTGTTCCGGTGCGTTTCTATGGCATGACCTCGCGCTATAAGGACATGCGTGTCCCGGTGCGTTTCTATGGCGTGACCTCGCGCTATAAGGACATGCGTGTTCCGGTGCGTTTCTATGGCGTGACCTCGCGCTATAAGGACATGCGTGTCCCGGTGCGTTTCTATGGCGTGACCTCGCCCTATAAGGACATGCGTGTCCCGGTGCGTTTCTATGGCGTGACCTCGCGCTATAAGGACATGCGTGTTCCGGTGCGTTTCTATGGCGTGACCTCGCGCTATAAGGACATGCGTGTTCCGGTGCGTTTCTATGGCGTGACCTCGCGCTATAAGGACATGCGTGTCCCGGTGCGTTTCTATGGCGTGACCTCGCGCTATAAGGACATGCGTGTTCCGGTGCGTTTCTATGGCATGACCTCGCGCTATAAGGACATGCGTGTCCCGGTGCGTTTCTATGGCGTGACCTCGCGCTATAAGGACATGCGTGTTCCGGTGCGTTTCTATGGCGTGACCTCGCGCTATAAGGACATGCGTGTCCCGGTGCGTTTCTATGGCGTGACCTCGCCCTATAAGGACATGCGTGTCCCGGTGCGTTTCTATGGCGTGACCTCGCCCTATAAGGACATGCGTGTCCCGGTGCGTTTCTATGGCGTGACCTCGCGCTATAAGGACATGCGTGTTCCGGTGCGTTTCTATGGCGTGACCTCGCGCTATAAGGACATGCGTGTTCCGGTGCGTTTCTATGGCGTGACCTCGCGCTATAAGGACATGCGTGTCCCGGTGCGTTTCTATGGCGTGACCTCGCGCTATAAGGACATGCGTGTTCCGGTGCGTTTCTATGGCGTGACCTCGCCCTATAAGGACATGCGTGTTCCGGTGCGTTTCTATGGCGTGACCTCGCCCTATAAGGACATGCGTGTCCCGGTGCGTTTCTATGGCGTGACCTCGCGCTATAAGGACATGCGTGTTCCGGTGCGTTTCTATGGCGTGACCTCGCGCTATAAGGACATGCGTGTCCCGGTGCGTTTCTATGGCGTGACCTCGCCCTATAAGGACATGCGTGTCCCGGTGCGTTTCTATGGCGTGACCTCGCCCTATAAGGACATGCGTGTCCCGGTGCGTTTCTATGGCGTGACCTCGCGCTATAAGGACATGCGTGTTCCGGTGCGTTTCTATGGCGTGACCTCGCGCTATAAGGACATGCGTGTTCCGGTGCGTTTCTATGGCGTGACCTCGCGCTATAAGGACATGCGTGTCCCGGTGCGTTTCTATGGCGTGACCTCGCGCTATAAGGACATGCGTGTTCCGGTGCGTTTCTATGGCGTGACCTCGCCCTATAAGGACATGCGTGTTCCGGTGCGTTTCTATGGCGTGACCTCGCCCTATAAGGACATGCGTGTTCCGGTGCGTTTCTATGGCGTGACCTCGCGCTATAAGGACATGCGTGTCCCGGTGCGTTTCTATGGCGTGACCTCGCCCTATAAGGACATGCGTGTTCCGGTGCGTTTTTGATGCGTTTTACAGCATTCCGGTTCAGTCCAGTGCAGGAAAAATTGCAGCAAGTTGTACCTTTGTTTCTGGACTCCGCCATTGGAATCCATATAACCGACTTTCCATGCGTTTTTGAGGCAGAAAGAAAGAACCGCACTGGACTGCATGTGGTGTGAACCGGCCCTCTGAAAAGTTGCTTGGGAACGTCATGCATGTGGGGCAGATACAGATAGTGGCCCCATACCAGTGGAGGGCACATGGGGCTCCGCCCCCCCTCCCCTCCCAATCCATGCGTCCGGCCCCCTAATCTACACGCAGGGCACCAAACGCATCGATTTCTATGGATTTTTTATTTTTTTAGAAGCAGATGATTGGAACCTGAGGCTCTAATTCACTTCACCAGTTATCGATCGGCGGCAGATCGGCTCTCCGGACATCAGTCCGCAAATGCAGGATAGCGGGCGTGCGCCCCGCCACAGGAGTGCGCCCGCGGGTCCCACGGACTTGATGTCCATCGGGGGGGGGGACTGTCTATGTAAACAAGGCGGATCCCCGTTCTGCCCGGTGACATCACAGAGATCTTCTGTCCCCAGTGATCGGTGATCGCTGTCATGTCCCTGGTAGCCCCTCCCCCCTACAGTTAGAACACACCCAGGGAACACAGCTAACTCCTTGTGTCATTGTGGGGGCCCCCCATCAGCATTATGATTGTCCTCAGAAAGGCCGATCGTATCTGTAAGATTAGATGTCCAGCGCATCCCCTCCCCCTTACATTAGATGTTAGGAGCCCCCCCACAATCAGAGCCCCCCACTCTCCCTTACATCACAGTGCACCCCCCCCCCTTTCCTTATGCTGCTGCCGGGAAGAAGCTGGATGCTTTGCTTAAAAGCAGAAAGTACAGAGTCTGGAGGAGGACCAGAGGGGGGCTGGAGGTGCGAGGGCCACATGACATGGCCTGGAGGGTGTTAACCCCTTCCCTGCCAGTGTCATTTTATCATTGATCGTTTGCATTTTTTTATTAGTAGTAATAATGTCACTGGTCACCAAAAAGCGTAATTTGGGGTCAGATCTGTCCGCCACAATGTCGCGGTCTCGCAAAAAAAAAAATCGCAGATCGCCGCTGTTATCAGTAAAAACAATAAAAAAAATATATAAAAGTCCCAAAATCTATCCCTGTAGTTTGTAGACGCGATAACTTTTGCGCAAAACAATCAATATACGTCTATTGCGTTTTTTGTTTTTTTATATCTATTTTTCTATTTATATCTATTTTTTTATATGCGTTATTTTTTTAAAAGAATATATATCGACCTAAACTGAGGACATTTTTATTTTTTTATATATATATTTTTTTTTATATGTATTATAGCAGAAAAGTAAAAAAATATATATTTTTTTTCTTCAAAATTGTCGCTCTTTTTTTATTTATAGCGCAAAAAAATAAAAACCCGCAGAGGTGATCAAATACCAACAAAATAAATCTCTATTTGTGGGGAAAAAAAGACGCCAATTTTGTTTGTCTGCAGCGTCGCACGACCGCGCAATTGTCAGCTAAAGCGACGCAGCGCCGAATTACAAAAAAAATAGCCAGTCATCAAGGGGGGTAAATCCTTTCCGGGGACTGAACAGTTAAAAAAAGGGGTGGGCTTCGGAGTGCAGAGCATTAAAAGGGTCCTGTGCGTCTTTGGTTCCGATTCGGACCTGATTGGGTGACACACCGGACACCCTGCTGTGACCCGCGGCCGGAGCGCGTGCGACCGAAGCCTGAAGGGTCTTGTGATGTACATTTATTAATGACAGGTTCTCTTTCCCAGCTGGAGGAGTTGGATGAAGCTGCAGCGGCCGCGTTCACTTTCTTCACGCGGAATCCTCACCACGAGCAGATCCAGGATGATCTCCGACGTTACCGAAGAATGAAAGGCGTTCAACAGGAGAGTCTGCGAGATTTGGAGGAGCCGCCACACAGGGTGAGATTTCACACAGAACCCCGCATGTCTTATTCCATGTTATGTAGAATTCTGCAGGGGTGGCGCCTAAAATGCCATGAGGGGCGGGAGCACCTAAAATGCCAATAGGGCCAGGAGCACCTAAAATGCCAAGAGGGCCGGGAGCACCTACAGCTCCAAGGTGGGTGAAAAACACCCAACTTCCAGGAGAGGTCTCTATAATTCCAGGGTGAAACTTAAAGATGGGCGAGAGCCCTGGTATTCTGAGGTGAGTGAGAGCCTGCAGAACCCCAAGGTGGGAAGAAGCCTCTGAAACCTCCATGGTGGGTGAGAGCCTCCAGAACCCCAAGATGGGTGGGTGCCCCTGGAACACTGAGGTAGATGGGAGCCTCCAGAACCCCAAGGTGGAATGAAGCTCCTGGAACTTCAGGGTGGTGAGACCTCCCAGAACTCCAAGGTGGGTGGGAGCCTCTGGAACTCCAAGGTGGGTGGGAGCCTCTGGAACTCCAAGGTGGGTGGGAGCCTCTGGTACTCCAAGGTGGGTGGGAGCCTCTGGTACTCCAAGGTGGGTGGGAGCCTCTGGTACTCCAAGGTGGGTGGGAGCCTCTGGAACTCCAAGGTGGGTGGGAGCCTCTGGTACTCCAAGGTGGTGAGATCCCCCTGAACTCCAGAAGGAATAAAGAGATGGGTGCAGGTTGGTGATCGGCTGGGTGCAGGTTGGTGACTGGCTGGGTGGATGCAGCATCTGTCCCCCGCCAGCTCCAACACTGAGAACTGAGCAATCAAACACTAGAGATTGCTTGTTTCTCACAACTCCCAGTCAGTCAGCAGCACTCTGCTCTGCCCCCCCCCCTCCAATGCTCACTGGAGCGCTGGGCTGTGGAGGGGGCAGGAGCAGCCAGCTCAGGCTCTTGGGGGCGCTCACTGAGCAGGTGCTGGTGCCCAGGCATGTGGGTGGATCCCGACCCCAGTGTCACCATCTTGCCCGCAGCCAGGACCGGCTCTGTGACGTAGCAGACAGCGGACTTCAGCCCCGCTGCCTGCTGAAAACTGGTCACAGGAATGCAGAACAAATTCTACTCCTGTGATCCATAGGATGAGTGCATTTCCCCGTACTTCTCCTTAACTGCAGTAGATAAAAGTCGGGACACCAACTGGCCCGTTGGCTGGTAGGACCAGTGATGATTCTATCCTAGTTTTCAGCTGACAGCGGGAGAAGGATGGAAAATTGAATAGCTTGCTTGGGTATATATATTCTTTATTATCTATATAGTATGAGACCTTCCTAGCTGTCAGAGCTGTGTGTGTCCTTCACCCAGAACTCTCCGTCCTCATGGTCCTTCTTTCCTCCTCAGGCGCTCTTCTCCCAGGCCCAGTCTTTGCTCTCTGAGGGGAAAATGGCCCCCGCGGTATTGAAGCTGGAGGAGTCGTTATCCGCCTGTCTGTCTGCGCTTCGCGCTTGTCGTACCCTCTGTGAGGGAACCCGGGAGAAGGAGAACCAAACCCACCAAGAGATATCCGAGGTGATTGCAGGTATCTAACCACAGACTCCTCCCCTGAGGTCGGCTCCTCCCCTGAGGTCAGCTCCTCCCCTGAGGTCGGCTCCTCAGTAACCAATCAGCTTTCAGGTTTTATTGCCAAAATTGAAGAAGCTGAAGTTAGAAGCTGATTGGCTCCCATGCAGAGCTGCACCAGATTCTGAGTGCTCCTACTTTTAGTAAATCTCCCCCCATTGTGTGTCTTAATTTTTATTTATTTTTTGGGGGGGAAAGAGTTGAATTCTCGGAATTTAGCTTTCCATGGTGCTCCAAGTGTTCCATGGCTTGTCATAACCCCTGTAACTGACACTTTTTTAACTGACACTTTTTTAACTGACACTTGTGTAACTGACACTTGTGTAACTGACACTTGTGTAACTGACACTTGTGTAACTGACACTTGTGTAACTGACACTTGTGTAACTGACACTTTTGTAACTGACACTTTTGTAACTGACACTTGTGTAACTGACACTTGTGTAACTGACACTTGTGTAACTGACACTTGTGTAACTGACACTTTTTTAACTGACACTTTTGTAACTGACACTTTTTAACTGACACTTTTTTCACTGACACTTTTTTTAACTGACACTTGTGAAACTGACACTTTTTAACTGACACTTGTGTAGCTGACACTTGTGTAACTGACACTTTTGTAGGACAATTTGGCCAATTATAGGCAGTGGAATCGAATCTACTAACAGGAACCAGAACAATAAAACGCGTTGATGTTGGAGACAGACTATAATATATATCTGTATTTAGCTCCTCCCTTTGCGGTTGCTCACGCCCCTCTTTCTCTCCTGCAGATTATTACACTCGGGTGTTACAATGTAAGCAGCGCTGTATTGTAGACGTCTCCTTGGCGCCGGGGCGCAAACGTCCGAAACAAGATTCCATCGTCTCTCACCTGCGATTGCTGCAGGACAGCTACTCCCAGCGTAAGTGACTTTTACCCACGCATGCGTATTCCCCCCTCCCCCCCATATAATATTAAAGGGAACCTGTCACTATCTATTGTAGTAGATTATTGAGCCTCCAATGGGGACGTGTGATTGTCTTGTAGGTGGGTTCCGCCCTGTATGGGACACACCATTCTATTGGGTCTTATTGAATTCCTGGGGGGGGGTTGGCAGATCCCCTTAAATCACAATATACAACGATCAGCCATAAGTTTATGACCCCTCCCCTAATATTGAGCCCCCCCTCCCCCCTCCTGACCCCTCGAGGCATGGACTCCTCTAGACCTCTGAAGATACGCTCTGGTGTCCGGGACACCAAGCCGTCACTAGCAGATCCTATAGGTCCTGTAAGGTTGGGGGGGTGGGGCCTCCATGGATCGGACTTGTTTTTCCAGCACATCTCCATTACACAGAGATCTGGAGAATTAGGAGGCCAAGTCAACACTTTAATCCCGTTGCGTTCCTCAAACCATTTTTGCAGTGTGGTGGGGCGCATTATCCTGCCCTCAGGGAATATTGATTTCATGAAGGGGGTGCACTCGGTCACGGACAATGTTTAGGTAGGCGGCACGTGAAACATTCACATGAATGGGAGGAGCCGAGGCTACTCAGCAGAACATTGCTCAGAGCATCACGCTGCCTCCGCAGGCTTCTTCCCATACTGCATCCTGGTGTCATCTCTCCCCCAGGTAAGTGACCCACCCGGCCCTCCACATGACACCACCTCATACCAGTGGCGTCACTAGGGGGGGCCAGAGGGGACCATACACAAACAACCTGGGGCAACATGTTTACTTGCTGCCCAATATGCCCCACCCACTTTCAGATACCATTGTAATGAGATAATTGGCGTAATTCCCTGTCAGGGGTCAGAATGTTATGGCTGATCGGTGTATATACTGTATATCAGAGGTAGGCAACCCGGGGCCCTCCAGCTGTGGTGGAACTACATTTCCCATGAGGCATTGCAAGGTTGGCAGATACAATTACTCCCAGAGGAATGATGGGACTTGTAGTCCTGCAACAGCTGGAGGGCCCCAGGCTGTCTACAATGATATACAGTATATACCAGTGATGGAGAACCTCAGAACCCCGGATGTTTTGGGACTACATTTCCCATGATGCCTCAATCACACTGCAGAGCGCATGAGCATCATGGGAAATGTAGTTCCAACACATCCTGGGTTCTGAGGTTCTCCATCACTGGTATCTCATTGTAGACAGCCTGGGGCCCTCCAGCTGCTGCAGGACTACAAGTCCCATCATGCCTCTGGGAGTGTTTGTAACTGTCAGCCCTGCAATGCCTCATGGGAAATGTAGTTCCACCACAGCCCGAGGGCCCCGGGTTGCCCCCCCCCCACAGCCCGAGGGCCCCGGGTTGCCCCCCACCACAGCCCGAGGGCCCCGGGTTGCTCCCCCCCCCCCCTGTATATAATAGATGAGGTGGTGGTGTTTTTAGAAATGTGGTGCGGATGTATATTCGATCGCTCCAATCTGATGTACTGTCCCTTTAATTCCGCTGGCTGTAGTCAGAGAATGGGAGTCGGCGGCAGAGATCGCACGATCGTTATCACTCTTCCATCCCCGGGACCAATCTCTTCTAAAGAATCTGCAGAGCTATGAAGAGAAACTCGGAGGAAAGTCCGGAGGGAAACCACGAGAGGTAAATAAACACGGCAAAGATCGAACGGAGGAAAACGATCGTCTCCATGGAACAATATCCTTCATGTGGCTTCGTGTTTTGTTTCCCTTCCATGGCGAGATCGGAATACATTCAACTTATCTGATGGTTTAGAACTGAGAGTTATCCAATCAGATTACAGCTGTCATTTTTCTAATGGGGTCATTTAAATGGAAGGAAGGATCTGATTGGTTGTCCGGGGCGGAAAAGATCACTGGGCCTCATAGAAACAATCGACGACATGCGCCGTCCAACAATTTCTTAATTTTCCTTTCATTCGTTGTCTTTTTTCCGGGTCATTCGTTATGATCGCAATTCCTAAATTCGAAAATTGGTAAATTCGCACATTCGTAAATTCATAAATTTTTACATTCGTAAATTTGGAAATTCAAACATTTGAAATAATAATTAACTATTAATTTCTAGGTATTGGAATTTCCTTTCAAATTTTTCTGGTAGTGAATGTAACGAATAAGAATTTATCCGAAGTTACGAATTATCCCGAAATAACCGATGGAACGGAACAAATTAATAATAAAACGTTTTTATTATTATTGTTATTTATTATTATTAATTACGTTCCATTTGTGATTTTGGAAAATAATTCGTAACTTCGGATAAATTCATATTCGTTACATTCACTAACAGAAAAATGTGAAAAGAAATTACAATACCTAGAATTTAATAGTTCAGTTACTTCAGATTTCCAAATGTACTCATTTCCGACTGCGAATGTACGAATGTGCGAATGTACGAATGTATGAATTTATGACTGTGCGAATGTACGAATTTACGAGTGTGCGAATGTACGAATTTATGACTGTGCGAATGTATGAATTTATGACTGTGCGAATGTATGAATTTACGAGTGTGCGAATGTACGAATTTACGAGTGTGCGAATGTACGAATTTACGAGTGTGCGAATGTACGAATTTATGACTGTGCGAATGTATGAATTTATGACTGTGCGAATGTATGAATTTACGAGTGTGCGAATGTACGAATTTACGAGTGTGCGAATGTACGAATTTACAAGTGTGCGAATGTACGAATTTACGAGTGTGCGAATGTATGAATTTACGAGTGTGCGAATGTACGAATTTATGACTGTGCGAATGTATGAATTTATGACTGTGCGAATGTATGAATTTACGAGTGTGCGAATGTACGAATTTACGAGTGTGCGAATGTACGAATTTACGAGTGTGCGAATGTACGAATTTATGACTGTGCGAATGTATGAATTTATGACTGTGCGAATGTATGAATTTACGAGTGTGCGAATGTACGAATTTACGAGTGTGCGAATGTACGAATTTACAAGTGTGCGAATGTACGAATTTACGAGTGTGCGAATGTATGAATTTACGAGTGTGCGAATGTACGAATTTACGAGTGTGCGAATGTACGAATTTATGACTGTGCGAATGTACGAATTTATGACTGTGCGAATGTATGAATTTATGACTGTGCGAATGTATGAATTTACGAGTGTGCGAATGTACGAATTTATGACTGTGCGAATGTACGAATTTATGACTGTGCGAATGTATGAATTTATGACTGTGCGAATGTATGAATTTATGACTGTGCGAATGTATGAATTTATGACTGTGCGAATGTATGAATTTACGAGTGTGCGAATGTACGAATTTATGACTGTGCGAATGTACGAATTTACGAGTGTGCGAATTTACGAATTTATGACTGTGCGAATGTATGAATTTATGACTGTGCGAATGTATGAATTTATGACTGTGCGAATGTATGAATTTATGACTGTGCGAATGTATGAATTTACGAGTGTGCGAATGTATGAATTTATGACTGTGCGAATGTATGAATTTATGACTGTGCGAATGTACGAATTTATGACTGTGCGAATGTATGAATTTACGAGTGTGCGAATGTACGAATTTATGACTGTGCGAATGTATGAATTTACGAGTGTGCGAATGTACGAATTTATGACTGTGCGAATGTACGAATTTACGAGTGTACGAATGTGCGAATTTATGACTGTGCGAATGTACGAATTTATGACTGTGCGAATGTATGAATTTACGAGTGTGCGAATGTACGAATTTATGACTGTGCGAATGTATGAATTTACGAGTGTGCGAATGTACGAATTTATGACTGTGCGAATGTATGAATTTATGACTGTGCGAATGTACGAATTTATGACTGTGCGAATGTACGAATTTACGAGTGTGCGAATGTATGAATTTATGACTGTGCGAATGTACGAATTTACGAGTGTGCGAATGTACGAATTTATGACTGTGCGAATGTATGAATTTATGACTGTGCGAATGTATGAATTTATGACTGTGCGAATGTACGAATTTATGACTGTGCGAATGTACGAATTTACGAGTGTGCGAATTTACGAATTTATGACTGTGCGAATGTATGAATTTATGACTGTGCGAATGTACGAATTTATGACTGTGCGAATGTATGAATTTACGAGTGTGCGAATGTATGAATTTATGACTGTGCGAATGTATGAATTTACGAGTGTGCGAATGTACGAATTTATGACTGTGCGAATGTACGAATTTACGAGTGTACGAATGTGCGAATTTATGACTGTGCGAATGTACGAATTTATGACTGTGCGAATGTACGAATTTACGAGTGTACGAATGTGCGAATTTATGACTGTGCGAATGTATGAATTTATGACTGTGCGAATGTATGAATTTACGAGTGTGCGAATGTACGAATTTATGACTGTGCGAATGTATGAATTTATGACTGTGCGAATGTACGAATTTACGAGTGTGCGAATGTACGAATTTACAAGTGTGCGAATGTACGAATTTACGAGTGTGCGAATGTATGAATTTTACGAGTGTGCGAATGTATGAATTTACGAGTGTGCGAATGTACGAATTTATGACTGTGCGAATGTATGAATTTACGAGTGTGCGAATGTACGAATTTACAAGTGTGCGAATGTACGAATTTACGAGTGTGCGAATGTATGAATTTTACGAGTGTGCGAATGTATGAATTTACGAGTGTGCGAATGTACGAATTTATGACTGTGCGAATGTACGAATTTACGAGTGTACGAATGTGCGAATTTATGACTGTGCGAATGTACGAATTTATGACTGTGCGAATGTATGAATTTACGAGTGTGCGAATGTACGAATTTACGAGTGTGCGAATGTACGAATTTATGACTGTGCGAATGTATGAATTTATGACTGTGCGAATGTACGAATTTATGACTGTGCGAATGTACGAATTTATGACTGTGCGAATGTATGAATTTATGACTGTGCGAATGTATGAATTTACGAGTGTGCGAATGTACGAATTTACGAGTGTGCGAATGTACGAATTTACAAGTGTGCGAATGTACGAATTTACGAGTGTGCGAATGTACGAATTTATGACTGTGCGAATGTATGAATTTATGACTGTGCGAATGTATGAATTTATGACTGTGCGAATGTATGAATTTACGAGTGTGCGAATGTACGAATTTACGAGTGTGCGAATTTACGAATTTACGAGTGTGCGAATGTACGAATTTATGACTGTGCGAATGTATGAATTTATGACTGTGCGAATGTATGAATTTACGAGTGTGCGAATGTACGAATTTACGAGTGTGCGAATGTACGAATTTACAAGTGTGCGAATGTACGAATTTACGAGTGTGCGAATGTACGAATTTACGAGTGTGCGAATGTATGAATTTACGAGTGTGCGAATGTACGAATTTATGACTGTGCGAATGTACGAATTTATGACTGTGCGAATGTATGAATTTATGACTGTGCGAATGTATGAATTTACGAGTGTGCGAATGTACGAATTTATGACTGTGCGAATGTACGAATTTACGAGTGTACGAATGTGCGAATTTATGACTGTGCGAATGTACGAATTTATGACTGTGCGAATGTATGAATTTACGAGTGTGCGAATGTACGAATTTATGACTGTGCGAATGTATGAATTTACGAGTGTGCGAATGTACGAATTTATGACTGTGCGAATGTATGAATTTATGACTGTGCGAATGTATGAATTTACGAGTGTGCGAATGTACGAATTTATGACTGTGCGAATGTATGAATTTATGACTGTGCGAATGTACGAATTTACGAGTGTGCGAATGTACGAATTTACAAGTGTGCGAATGTATGAATTTTACGAGTGTGCGAATGTATGAATTTTACGAGTGTGCGAATGTATGAATTTACGAGTGTGCGAATGTACGAATTTATGACTGTGCGAATGTATGAATTTACGAGTGTGCGAATGTACGAATTTACAAGTGTGCGAATGTACGAATTTACGAGTGTGCGAATGTATGAATTTTACGAGTGTGCGAATGTATGAATTTACGAGTGTGCGAATGTACGAATTTACGAGTGTACGAATGTGCGAATTTATGACTGTGCGAATGTACGAATTTATGACTGTGCGAATGTATGAATTTACGAGTGTGCGAATGTACGAATTTACGAGTGTGCGAATGTACGAATTTATGACTGTGCGAATGTATGAATTTATGACTGTGCGAATGTACGAATTTATGACTGTGCGAATGTATGAATTTACGAGTGTGCGAATGTACGAATTTATGACTGTGCGAATGTATGAATTTATGACTGTGCGAATGTACGAATTTATGACTGTGCGAATGTATGAATTTACGAGTGTGCGAATTTACGAATTTATGACTGTGCGAATGTATGAATTTATGACTGTGCGAATGTATGAATTTATGACTGTGCGAATGTATGAATTTACGAGTGTGCGAATGTACGAATTTATGACTGTGCGAATGTATGAATTTACGAGTGTGCGAATGTACGAATTTATGACTGTGCGAATGTATGAATTTATGACTGTGCGAATGTACGAATTTATGACTGTGCGAATGTATGAATTTACGAGTGTGCGAATGTACGAATTTACGAGTGTGCGAATGTACGAATTTATGACTGTGCGAATGTATGAATTTACGAGTGTGCGAATGTACGAATTTATGACTGTGCGAATGTATGAATTTATGACTGTGCGAATGTACGAATTTATGACTGTGCGAATGTATGAATTTATGACTGTGCGAATGTATGAATTTACGAGTGTGCGAATGTACGAATTTACGAGTGTGCGAATGTACGAATTTACAAGTGTGCGAATGTACGAATTTACGAGTGTGCGAATGTACGAATTTATGACTGTGCGAATGTATGAATTTATGACTGTGCGAATGTATGAATTTATGACTGTGCGAATGTATGAATTTACGAGTGTGCGAATGTACGAATTTACGAGTGTGCGAATGTACGAATTTACAAGTGTGCGAATGTACGAATTTACGAGTGTGCGAATGTACGAATTTATGACTGTGCGAATGTATGAATTTATGACTGTGCGAATGTACGAATTTATGACTGTGCGAATGTATGAATTTATGACTGTGCGAATGTATGAATTTATGACTGTGCGAATGTATGAATTTACGAGTGTGCGAATGTACGAATTTATGACTGTGCGAATGTATGAATTTACGAGTGTGCGAATGTACGAATTTACGAGTGTGCGAATGTACGAATTTACGAGTGTGCGAATGTACGAATTTACAAGTGTGCGAATTTACGAATGTGAGAATTTATGACTGCAAATGTATGAATTTACGAGTATGCGAATTTACAAATGTGCGAATTTACAAATGTGCGAATTTACGAGTGTGCGAATTTACGAGTGTGCGAATGTATGAATTTATGACTGTGCGAATTTACGAATTTACGAGTGTGCGAATGTACAAATGTGAGAATTTATGAATTTATGACTGTGCGAATTTACGAGTGTGCGAATGTACAAATGTGCGAATGTACAAGTGTGCGAATTTACAAATGTACGAATTTACGACTGTGTGAATGTATGAATGTGAGAATTTACAAATAGTCAGATTTTTTTTTCGTAAATTTGGATTTTTCTGAATGTGTTGAAATTTGTTTAAAAAAACGAATTGGGAACGAAGCGAATCGCACGTGTAAACAATCGGAACGTCTTACAATAAGAAACACATTACTATAAGAATCTTCATTTAAAGATGATCTTCACTTTCATGGGAAAAAAAATAGAAAATAAAAAACGAATAATCTCTTATTTACAATCACTACACGAGTCGGATTGTGATTGGATGTCATTAGAAATGTCCTTTCCGCTTCCATCTGCAGCCGCTGTCATTTCCTGTAAAATACAATGTGGCCACCTGGAGGCGCTCTGTACACAGATGGTATACAGAGCTCCGCCCCCCCCCCCAGAAATATCATCTCCTCCTTGTCTGATTGGCTCACTGATTTTCCCAGAAGTCTGCACAAAGATACAAGTCAGATTTTGGGTATCCCCTGCAACACAAATGTCATTTTTGGGGAAATCACATCTAAAGGGGTGCAGATCCTGTCACTTTCCTCATTAGAGCCCTGCAGGTGCCGCAGCTGATTGATAATTATAAAGTCCCTCCCTGTCACATGGACACAGAGAAACACACAGGGATTTCTTCACCATAACAAAATGGAGGAATCTTCTACAACGTTTGTTACATTCCCTGCAATGTAGAGAGATCACCCTGAGGGGGGGAGGGGGATTCTAAAGTTACTCTTTCAGTGTCTCCATAATACCTAATTTACCAAATGCCCGGCTCCATCCATGACAGACCCCGAGGCCGACTCCTCTAACAGCTGAAGTAAGCAGTTAATGTGCTGAATTGTGCGGGATAACGATTTGTAATAATAGAAAGGACGGGGACGACACGCGTACGTCTGTCCCGGGGACTCTCCCTGCGGTCATCCTTCTCTAATAGGCGCTTTTATCTCTTCCAATGGATATAAAAGGGATAATTAGCGCGCTGCTGTCACGCCGTATTCAAGCTGTTAGGAAACGTTCCATTTAATGTCTCTTCATGCTGAGCGTGCGACAATCCATTCACCGTCTTCCTCGCAATGTTATGGCATCTAATGAGCGGCTCACTCTGCCATCTGTACCATGAAGTATATCTGACGCTGACGCGGGTTCTACCTCGGGAGAGATTAGAGGGGAGTTAGAACCCCGCCCAGGTTTTATGGGGCGCAACAACAAAAGTGCAGAAGATTCTTCTGTTTAGTCGTCTTCCTCCTTCTCCCCTCATCAGCAGCGCGACATTAGGATCAGCGGCGGCTGGTGCGCAAACAAACCGAAAAAAAAAAACATCAATTGCCGCCAACGTGCCCCATCAATTGCCGCCCCAGTGTGCCCATCAATTGCCACCAGCGTGCCCATCAATTACCGCCAGTGTGCCCATCAATTGCCACCAGCGTGCCCATCAATTACCGCCAGTGTGCCCCATCAATTGCCACCACTGTGCCCATCAATTGCCACCAGTGTGCCCCATCAATTATTGCCAGTGTGCCCCATCAATTGCCACCACTGTGCCCATCAATTGCCACCAGCGTGCCCATCAATTGCCATCACTGTGCCCATCAATTGCCGCCAGCGTGCCCATCAATTACCGCCAGTGTGCCCCATCAATTGCCACCACTGTGCCCATCAATTGCCGCCAGTGTGCCCCATCAATTGCCATCACTGTGCCCCATCAATTGCCACCACTGTGCCCCATGAATTGCCGCCACTGTGCCCCATCAATTGCCACCACTGTGCCCCATCAATTGCCGCCACTGTGCCCCATCAATTGCCGCCAGTGTGCCGCATCAATTGTTGCCAGTGTGCCCCATCAATTGCTGCCACTGTGCCCATCAATTGCCGCCAGTGTGCCCCATCAATTGCCGCCAGCGTGCCCCATCAATTGCCACCACTGTGCCCATCAATTGCCGCCAGCGTGCCCCATCAATTGCCGCCAGTGTGCCCCATCAATTGCCGCCAGCGTGCCCCATCAATTGCCACCACTGTGCCCATCAATTGCCACCAGTGTGCCCCATCAATTACCGCCAGTGTGCCCCATCAATTGCCACCACTGTGCCCATCAATTGCCGCCAGTGTGCCTCATCAATTGCCACCACTGTGCCCCATCAATTGCCATCACTGTGCCCATCAATTGCCGCCCCAGTGTGCCCCATCAATTGCCACCACTGTGCCCCATCAATTGCCGCCCCAGTGTGCCCCATCAATTGCCACCACTGTGCCCATCAATTGCCGCCCCAGTGTGCCCCATCAATTGCCGCCAGCGTGCCCATCAATTGCCACCAGCGTGCCCATCAATTGCCGCCAGTGTGCCCATCAATTGCCGCCCCAGTGTGCATCCCCCGCTGGGCACTTACCTGTCTCTGGTCGCGGCGCTGCCCTCCACGCTCCAAGTCTTCTCCCATACTCTGCTGTGATTGGACGTGTGATAGGTGTCCAATCACAGCAATTGTCGCTTCAGCCAATCGGGTGACAGGGTAACCAAACCCGAGCACCTGATTGGCTGAGAGGCGGGTGAGTGTTAGGAAAGCGATTTATTCGCTTCCCTAACACAACGCTGTACAGAGAACGCCCAGCACTGCTCTCCCTGTTTACCAATTTGGAAGCCAATTAGAGCCGACGGCACTTCCAAAAAAAATGCATGAAATCTATTGGTGATGGAGAGGGGGCGGCGCTCCTGCACCCCCGCCACTGATTAGAAGGTAAAAAAAAAAGCACATTAATCCACCCGGGGCCACACCCACTTCTTGGGTAAATGTTTGTGGAGATCTGAGAATCACCTGAATCCCAAAACACGGCATTTCCATTTCCAGGGTTTATTGTGAGAATAAATCATACGTGAGGTCGGGAAGTGATGTTGGATGAGAAGAACTTTCTCACAACTAGTGTTCCAATTCCTCTGGAAGGTGCTCCGCAAGGACGAGGTCAGGACTCTGTGCAGGACACTCAAGTTCCTCTATGACCTCCAACCTACGGAACACCTTTGGGATGAGAAGACCCCAATCCTTAGGATTAAGGGCAGGCAGCGACGTTGGATGAGAAGATATTATGACCAAAGGTCTTCCAAAAGTAGGGTTGTGGTCAGGACTCTGTGCAGGACACTTGAGTTCCTCCTCACCATGCTGGTCACGTTGTGTATTTATGGAGATGGAGGGGGTCAGATCTCTGTGGAGGGCACACACCAAACTGATCAAACCACATATTTATGGCGCTGGTTGTGTGTTTTCCATGTTGGATGAGAAGACCCGGCTCACAATCCAATCCAGGGCTCTGTACAGGACACGCGAGTTCCTCCTCACCAAGCTGGCCACACTGTGTCTTTATAGACTTGGACCCCCTGTGTGACTTTAAGCATTCTCCACTCTTCTGGGAAGGATTTCCACATCATTTTTGAGGGTGCCTGTGCCCAGGTTAGGAACCAACATTGGATGGGAAGATCTGGATCACATGTTGGGCCTCACATTGGATGGGAAGATCTGGATCACATGTTGGGCCTCACATTGGATGGGAAGATCTGGATCACATGTTGGGCCTCACATTGGATGGGAAGATCTGGATCACATGTTGGGCCTCACATTGGATGGGAAGATCTGGATCACATGTTGGGCCTCACATTGGATGGGAAGATCTGGATCACATGTTGGGCCTCACATTGGATGGGAAGATCTGGATCACATGTTGGGCCTCACATTGGATGGGAAGATCTGGATCACATGTTGGGCCTCACATTGGATGGGAAGATCTGGATCACATGTTGGGCCTCACATTGGGCATGAAGTCAATGTTCCAGTTCATGCCAAAGGTGATGAGAAGGTGTGACGGGAGTCACTTTGGATGGGGGGTGGGGGGTTTGTGCGGCTCGGCTTACCTTGGAGAGCTCCAGAAACTCCGTGTCCAGCTTCCCCCGACCCTCTTATGTGTAGATCACCCCGTGTCTTTAATAGGGGTCCAGGGGGACCCAGAAATCCAGCCTGATTTGTACTAATCGGACTCGCTGTACAGACACATCGGAATGTTGTGTGTGTGTGTATATATGTATATATTGTGGGAGGTTCTTCCGTAGTGTATTTGTGTGATTTCCGCTTCCTGTCTTGCAGAGCATCGCGTCGTACGTGCGCCAGACTCTGGCAGAGAAGAAGCTCTTGTATTACGCCATGGAAAACCTGGACATCCCATTCCAGGATCAGGTAATCCTTATTTCTGGGTGTTTGGCCATGGCGGTGACAAGGTTTTCGGAAGGTTTTACCCCCCCCCCCTTCATGACCAGGCCATGTTTTGCTATTCAGCACTGCGCTACTTTAACTGGGATTCGCGCGACACAATTGTGCAACATTGTACCCAAACGTCATTTACATCATTTTTTTCACGCAAATTGGATCTTATGTTTGGTGGCATTTGATCATCTCTGGGGGGGTTTTATTTTTATTTATTTTTTTCAATTTTTTATTTTTTTATTTTTATAATATAAATGAAAAAATAAATAAAAAATATTTACGCTCTGCTATAAAACATATTCAGTAAAAATGTTAAAAACATGTTCATTTTTTTTAGACCAAATTGTATTCCACTCCATGTCTTTGGTTATAAAAAAAAACACAATAAATGTATATTGATTGGTTTGTGTGAAAGTTTTATACGCAGTGGGGTAGATTCAAAGAGCAATTGCGCCTGCGCAATTGCTTACTTGCCCCGGCGTATCGAATGCTCCTGATTCAGGAACCTCGTTACGCCGACGGCAGCCTAGGATATGACTGGAATAAGGCTCTTATGCCCGCATATCTTAGGCTGCATTCTTGCGATGGCCGCTAGGTGGCGTTCCCGTAGTGGTCAGCGTAGAGTATGCAAATTGCATACTAACGCCGATTCACAACGTTACGCGAGCCCTGCGTACGCAGTTTACGTCGTTTGCGTTCGTCGGGTTTCGCGTAAGGCTGCTCCTGCTATTAGCAGGGGCAGCCAATGCTAAAGTATACCCGTCGTTCCCGCGTCGCAAAGTTTAAATTTTACATCGTTTGCGTAAGTGAATCGTGAATGGCGCTGGACGCCATTCACGTTCACTTTGAACCAAATGACGTCCTTGCGACGTCATTTGCCGCAATGCACGTCGGGAAAGTTTCCCGACGGAGCATGCGCCCTACGCTCGGCGCGGGAACGCGCCTAATTTAAATGATTCCCGCCCCCTACGGGATCATTTAATTTGTGCGCGCTTACGCCGGGCATTTTGCCGGCGCGCCCACGCAATTTACGGAGCTACTGCTCCGTGAATCAAGGGCAGCGCAGTAAATTTGCGGGGGCGCAG
This sequence comes from Rana temporaria, assembly GCF_905171775.1. Lineage (NCBI taxonomy): Eukaryota > Metazoa > Chordata > Amphibia > Anura > Ranidae > Rana > Rana temporaria. The sequence continues at coordinate 1,001,470 of NC_053496.1, forward strand.
GGCAAAAACGTTGCCCTGCGCCTCCGTAAAAAAAGCGCAAATGTACCTGAATCCAGCCCACTGTCTATAAACTGCGGGGATTTTTATGTTATTTTTTTACACTAGTTGTGGCATTCAGGGGCTTATAATGGGATTTTCATACTTTTTATGTAAAATATCAACATAACATTCACTATAAAAATGTCCTATACTGGAGATACAATGTTTCTTTCGGGGGTTGTATTATGTTTAGTTGTAGTTTTGCACCCTAAACTGTGTGTGAATTTTCTATCTTCTATTGTTGGTTTGTGGTGCAGGATGTCTGGACTCCGGAAGAGATCGTCCCAGAGAGTCTCCGGGAAAGAGTCAGGTCAGAATTCCTCTTATTACCAAATACATCCAGGGGGCGCCACCGCACAGCTTAGGGGTGCAGATCATTACAGGGCGCTGTGTCTGAGCCGCCAATCATCACCTCCTCCCGGTCCCGACAAGTGGGCGGTCATGTGACCAGTCTGCCCGTTCATAGGGGACATTTTATTAATTTGATGCCCGACCTATCCTGACACTTCTCACCCCTCTTTCTCACCCCCCTTCTCAGCCCCCTTTATCATCCCCCTTCCCACCCCCCTTCTCATCCCTCTTCTCATCCCCCTTCTCACCCCCCTCCTCATCCCCTTCCCACCCCCCTTCTCATCCCCCTTCTCATCCCCCTTCTCACCCCCCTCCTCATCCCCTCCTCATCCCCTTCTCATCCCCCTTCTCATCCCCTCCTCATCCCCTTCTCATCCCCCTTCTCATCCCCCTTCTCACCCCCCTCCTCATCCCCTCCTCATCCCCTTCTCACCCCCCTCCTCATCCCCTCCTCATCCCCTTCTCATCCCCCTTCTCATCCCCCTTCTCACCCCCCTCCTCATCCCCTCCTCATCCCCTTCTCATCCCCCTTCTCATCCCCCTTCTCACCCCCCTCCTCATCCCCTTCTCACCTCCCTTCTCATCCCCCCTTCTCATCCCCCTTCTCACCCCCCTCCTCATCCCCTCCTCATCCCCTTCTCATCCCCCTTCTCATCCCCCTTCTCACCCCCCTCCTCATCCCCTTCTCACCTCCCTTCTCATCCCCCTTCTCACCCCCCTCCTCATCCCCTTCTCACCTCCCTTCTCATCCCCCCTTCTCATCCCCCCTTCTCACCCCTCTTTCTCACCTCCCTTCTCACCTCCCTTCTCATCCCCCCTTCTCACCCCTCTTTCTCATCCCCCTTCTCACCCCTCTTTCTCATCCCCCCTTCTCACCCCCCTTCTCATCCCCCTTCTCACCCCTCTGTCTCACCCCTCTTTCTCATCCCCCCTTCTCACCCCCCTTCTCATCCCCTTTCTCACCCCTCTTTCTCATCCCCTTCTCACCCCTCTTTCTCATCCCCTTTCTCATCCCCCTTCTCACCCCTCTTTCTCATCCCCTTCTCACCCCTCTTTCTCATCCCCCTTCTCACCCCTCTTTCTCATCCCCTTCTCACCCCTCTTTCTCATCCCCCTTCTCACCCCTCTTTCTCATCCCCTTCTCACCCCTCTTTCTCATCCCCCTTCTCATCCCCCTTCTCACCCCCCTCCTCATCCCCTTCTCACCTCCCTTCTCATCCCCCCTTCTCACCCCTCTTTCTCACCTCCCTTCTCACCCCCCTCCTCATCCCCTTCTCACCTCCCTTCTCATCCCCCCTTCTCACCCCTCTTTCTCACCTCCCTTCTCACCTCCCTTCTCATCCCCCCTTCTCACCCCTCTTTCTCACCTCCCTTCTCACCTCCCTTCTCATCCCCCCTTCTCACCCCTCTTTCTCATCCCTCTTTCTCATCCCCTTCTCACCCCTCTTTCTCATCCCCTTTCTCATCCCCCTTCTCACCCCTCTTTCTCATCCCCTTCTCACCCCTCTTTCTCACCTCCCTTCTCACCTCCCTTCTCATCCCCCCTTCTCACCCCTCTTTCTCACCCCCCCTTCTCACCCCCTTCTCATCCCCCTTCTCACCTCCCTTCTCACCCCTCTTTCTCATCCCCCCTTCTCACCCCTCTTTCTCATCCCCCTTCTCATCCCCCTTCTCAGGAACGCACTTCGCCAGTCATCCATCCTCCAGCACAAAATCAATCACCTGATTGGTCTGTGAGATTTACTTTAAGATTTGACCTTTTGTTTCATTAGACCTTTCATGAATCATACAAATTAATTTGTTATTTTCGTTAAAATTTCTTCATAATTGTTTATAATTATAATTAGTTACAGTTAATTAGAATCAGAATGAGTTGAAATTCGTTATTTTCTTCGGACATTTAGATGCATCCGAATGTCTGAAAGATCCAAAATTTCTCTTCATTACGAATCGGACATTTCTAAATAACTTCCCTTGTGATGGAATGGACAGTGACAGGTACTCTTTACTGAGAGGTCTGGGCCGGGGTCTATTAGAATAGAATAGAAACAAATAGAATAGAATATAGTCATCGTCTGAAATTCGAATTTAGAATAGAAAAAACAATAGAAAGAATCTAGTTATCCTCCAAAATTCAAATATCCAATAGAATAGAAGCAGCTCTTCCTTACAAAAAACTAAAAAATAAAATGAATGTCATGAAGAATGCAATGAGGTGAAATTAGTAACGTTGTTTCTCATGACCTCCCCTCCCCCGGTATAAGATATTGGTGGATGTGGGATATCTTTAGAAGACTAAGGCCTCGTACACACGACCGAACATGTTTGCTGAAACTGGTCCGCGGACATGTTCGGTCGTCTGTACAGCCGGGCGGACCGGATTTCCGGCCGAGCGGACAGGTTTCCAGCGGAAAATGTTTCTTGGCTAAGAAACATGCCCGCTGGAAGCCTGTCCGTCGGACATGTTCGGTCGTCTGTATGACTCACCGGACATATCCGCTCGTCCGAAAGCCCTCGCATGCGTCGAAGTGATTCGACGCATGCGTGAAAGCATTGACCTTCCAGGGTCACGCACGTCGCCGCGTCATCGGCGCGGCCACGTCACCGCAGATCCTGTCCGCGGGGAATTTGGTCTGATGGTGTGTACAGCCATCAGACCGCGGACCGTTTTCATCGGACATGTCCGCTGGTGTGTACGAGGCCTTAGGCCACGTACACACCACCGGATTCGGCGGATTCGGCGGATCGTTTCCAGCGGAGATTCCTCCTCCGGATTTGGATCCGATGGCGTGTACACACCATCGGATCCATATCCGTGCGGAATTCATCCGCGGTGACGTGTCACGATGACGCGGAGACATGCGTGACGCTGGAAGGTAAGTACTTCCACACATGCGTCGAATCATTACGACGCATGCGAGGGAGGGGAGCGGACGGATTGATCCGGTGAGTCTGTACAGACCACCGGATCAATCCGCTGGAGCCGATTCAAGCGGATAGATTTTTTAGCATGCTAAGAAATTTATATCCGCTTGAAATCGATCGGGCCGAGGAATCTCCGCGGATAAATATCCGCTAGGCCGTACAGACGACCGGATTTGTCCGCTGGAACTGATCCGCGGATCAATCCCAGCGGATAGATCCAGTCGTGTGTACGGGGCCCCAGATATACATCTTAAAGAACACAACATACAGGGATATGGGAAATCATTACAGACACTGACACACCAATACAGGGTGGACTTGTGTCTTTTCTTAGCGTTATTTACTTTGTAACTTTGCAGGATCATCTTTGTGGGGATGATGCTTCGCGCTGGGTTCTCCTTGAATAGGAAATGTTGTATTTTAGGACACTTTGTGAAATCAGTGACACCTTTTGTGGGTGGATTTGCTCTGAAGTTCCTCTCTAAGATGTAAAAGGCGTTTGTAGATATCTGATTGGATAGAGCGCAGTTTGGCGCGATCGGCCATCTTGTCATACATTGAAGTGTCTCTTCAGTAATGATGACGTCGGGGGTTTTCTGTAACAATAACACGTTTTCCGTTTTCTTCTGTTATGCAGGGCGGAGCGGACGGCAGCGGAGGAGGCGGGGGGTGAGTAGATCTCCGGGGACCAATAGGGAGCGATCAGGACCTACGGAGAAGTTATTGCCCTGCTTAGCTCAGTATCGTCCGCAAATACAGAGATCGCACTGCTTACCCCTCCCCCAGGTCATTTATGAACAAATAAATAGGATTGGCCCCAGCACAAAACCCTGGGGGCCCCACTACCCCCCCCCCCCCAACCATTCCGAGTACTCCCCATTTATCACCACCCTCTGAACTCCCCCTTGTAGCCAGTTTTCAATTCATGTACTCCCCCCTATGGTCCATGTACTCCCCCCTATGGTCCAAGTACTCCCCCTATGGTCCATGTACTCCCCCCTATGGTCCATGTACTCCCCCTATGGTCCATGTACTCCCCCTATGGTCCATGTACTCACCCCTATGGTCCATGTACTCACCCCTATGGTCCATGTACTCCCCCCTATGGTCCAAGTACTCCCCCTATGGTCCATGTACTCCCCCCTATGGTCCATGTACTCCCCCTATGGTCCATGTACTCCCCCCTATGGTCCATGTACTCCCCCTATGGTCCATGTACTCCCCCTATGGTCCAAGTACTCCCCCTATGGTCCATGTACTCCCCCCTATGGTCCATGTACTCCCCTATGGTCCATGTACTCCCCCTATGATCCATATACTCCCCCTATGGTCCATGTACTCCCCCTATGGTCCATGTTCTCCCCCCTATGGTCCAAGTACTCCCCCCTATGGTCCATGTACTCCCCTATGGTCCATGTACTCCCCCTATGATCCATGTACTCCCCCTATGGTCCATGTACTCCCCCTATGGTCCATGTACTCCCCCCCTATGGTCCATGTACTCCCCCTATGGTCCATGTACTCCCCCTATGGTCCATGTACTCCCCCCTATGGTCCATGTACTCCCCCTATGGTCCGTGTACTCCCCCTATGGTCCATGTACTCCCCCTATGGTCCATGTACTCCCCCCCTATGGTCCATGTACTCCCCCTATGGTCCATGTACTCCCCCTATGGTCCATGTACTCCCCCCCTATGGTCCATGTACTCCCCCTATGATCCATGTACTCCCCCTATGGTCCATGTACTCCCCCTATGATCCATGTACTCCCCCCTATGGTCCAAGTACTCCCCCTATGGTCCATGTACTCCCCCCTATGGTCCATGTACTCCCCCTATGGTCCATGTACTCCCCCTATGGTCCAAGTACTCCCCCTATGGTCCATGTACTCCCCCCTATGGTCCATGTACTCCCCTATGGTCCATGTACTCCCCCTATGATCCATGTACTCCCCCTATGGTCCATGTACTCCCCCTATGGTCCATGTTCTCCCCCCTATGGTCCATGTACTCCCCCCTATGGTCCATGTACTCCCCTATGGTCCATGTACTCCCCCTATGATCCATGTACTCCCCCTATGGTCCATGTACTCCCCCTATGGTCCATGTACTCCCCCCCTATGGTCCATGTACTCCCCCTATGGTCCATGTACTCCCCCTATGGTCCATGTACTCCCCCCTATGGTCCATGTACTCCCCCTATGGTCCGTGTACTCCCCCTATGGTCCATGTACTCCCCCTATGGTCCATGTACTCCCCCCCTATGGTCCATGTACTCCCCCTATGGTCCATGTACTCCCCCTATGGTCCATGTACTCCCCCCCTATGGTCCATGTACTCCCCCCTATGGTCCATGTACTCACCCCTATGGTCCATGTTCTCACCCCCTATGGTCCATGTACTCCCCCTATGGTCCATGTACTCACCCCTATGGTCCATGTACTCCCCCTATGGTCCATGTACTCCCCCCTATGGTCCATGTACTCCCCCTATGGTCCATGTACTCCCCCCCTATGATCCATGTACTCCCCCTATGGTCCATGTACTCCCCCTATGGTCCATGTACTCCCCCCTATGATCCATGTACTCCCCCTATGGTTCATGTACTCCCCCCTATGGTCCATGTACTCCCCCTATGGTCCATGTACTCCCCCCTATGGTCCATGTACACCCCCTATGGTCCGTGTACTCCCCCTATGGTCCGTGTACTCCCCCCTATGGTCCATGTACTCCCCCTATGGTCCATGTACTCCCCCCTATGATCCATGTACTCCCCCCTATGGTCCATGTACTCCCCCTATGGTCCAAGTACTCCCCCTATGGTCCATGTACTCCCCCCCTATGGTCCATGTACTCACCCTATGGTCCATGTACTCCCCCCTATGGTCCATGTACTCCCCCCCTATGGTCCATGTGCTCCCCCTATGGTCCATGTACTCCCCCCTATGGTCCATGTACTCCCCCTATGGTCCATATACTCCCCCCTATGGTCCATGTACTCCCCCCTATGGTCCATGTACTCCCCCTATGGTCCATGTACTCCCCCCTATGGTCCATGTACTCCCCCCTATGGTCCATGTACTCCCCCTATGGTCCATGTGCTCCCCCCTATGGTCCGTGTACTCACCCTATGGTCCATGTACTCCCCCCTATGGTCCGTGTACTCCCCCTATGGTCCGTGTACTCACCCTATGGTCCATGTACTCCCCCCTATGGTCCATGTACTCCCCCTATGGTCCATGTACTCCCCCTATGGTCCATGTACTCCCCCTATGGTCCATGTACTCCCCCTATGGTCCATGTACTCCCCCCTATGGTCCATGTACTCCCCCCTATGGTCCATGTACTCCCCCTATGGTCCATATACTCCCCCCTATGGTCCATGTACTCCCCCTATGGTCCATGTACTCCCCCCTATGGTCCATGTACTCCCCCCTATGGTCCATGTACTCCCCCCTATGGTCCATGTACTCCCCCTATGGTCCATGTGCTCCCCCCTATGGTCCATGTATTCCCCCCTATGGTCCATGTACTCCCCCTATGGTCCATGTACTCCCCCTATGGTCCATGTACTCCCCCTATGGTCCATGTATTCCCCCCTATGGTCCATGTACTCCCCCTATGGTCCATGTGCTCCCCCTATGGTCCATGTACTCCCCCTATGGTCCATGTATTCCCCCCTATGGTCCATGTACTCCCCCTATGGTCCATGTACTCCCCCTATGGTCCATGTACTCCCCCTATGGTCCATGTACTCACCCTATGGTCCATGTACTCCCCCCTATGGTCCGTGTACTCCCCCTATGGTCCGTGTACTCACCCTATGGTCCATGTACTCCCCCCTATGGTCCATGTGCTCCCCCTATGGTCCATGTACTCCCCCTATGGTCCATGTATTCCCCCCTATGGTCCATGTACTCCCCCTATGGTCCATGTACTCCCCCTATGGTCCATGTACTCCCCCTATGGTCCATGTACTCCCCCTATGGTCCATGTACTCCCCCTATGGTCCGTGTACTCACCCTATGGTCCATGTACTCCCCCCTATGGTCCATGTGCTCCCCCTATGGTCCATGTACTCCCCCTATGGTCCATGTATTCCCCCCTATGGTCCATGTACTCCCCCTATGGTCCATGTACTCCCCCTATGGTCCATGTACTCCCCCTATGGTCCATGTACTCCCCCCTATGGTCCATGTACTCCCCCTATGGTCCATGTACTCCCCCTATGGTCCATGTACTCCCCCTATGGTCCATGTATTCCCCCCTATGGTCCATGTACTCCCCCTATGGTCCATGTACTCCCCCTATGGTCCATGTACTCCCCCTATGGTCCATGTACTCCCCCTATGGTCCATGTACTCCCCCCTATGGTCCATGTACTCACCCTATGGTTCATGTACTCCCCCTATGGTCCATGCCAACGGACCTTACTTTATACAGTAAGTGTTTATGGGGAACTGTGTGCAAAATCCAGATACACCATGTCTACAGACCTTCCTTTATCCAGATACACCACATCTACGGACCTTCCTTTATCTAGATACACCACGTCTACCGGCCTTCCTTTATCTAGATACACCACATCTACGGACCTTCCTTTATCTAGATACACCACATCTACGGACCTTCCTTTATCTAGATACACCACGTCTACGGACCTTCCTTTATCTAGATACACCACGTCTACGGACCTTCCTTTATCTAGATACACCACGTCTACGGGCCTTCCTTTATCTAGATACACCACGTCTACGGACCTTCCTTTATCTAGATACACCACGTCTACGGGCCTTCCTTTATCCAGATACACCACATCTACCGGCCTTCCTTTATCCAGATACACCACATCTATGGGCCTTCCTTTATCTAGATACACCACGTCTACGGGTCTTCCTTTATCTAGATACACCACATCTACAGACCTTCCTTTATCTAGATACACCACATCTACGGGCCTTCCTTTATCCAGATACACCACATCTACGGGCCTTCCTTTATCCAGATACACCACGTCAATGGGCCTTCCTTTATCTAGATACACCACATCTACGGGCCTTCCTTTATCTAGATACACTACGTCTACAGGCCTTCCTTTATCCAGATACACCACGTCTACGGACCTTCCTTTATCTAGATACACCACGTCTACGGGCCTTCCTTTATCTAGATACACCACATCTACGGACCTTCCTTTATCTAGATACACCACGTCTACGGGCCTTCCTTTATCCAGATACACCACGTCTACGGGCCTTCCTTTATCTAGATACACCACATCTACGGGCCTTCCTTTATCCAGATACACCACGTCTACGGGCCTTCCTTTATCCAGATACACCACGTCTACGGACCTTCCTTTATCTAGATACACCACGTCTACGGGCCTTCCTTTATCCAGATACACCACGTCTACGGACCTTCCTTTATCCAGATACACCACATCTACAGGCCTTCCTTTATCCAGATACACCACGTCTATGGACCTTCCTTTATCTAGATACACCACGTCTACGGGTCTTCCTTTATCTAGATACACCACATCTACGGGCCTTCCTTTATCCAGATACACCACGTCTACGGGCCTTCCTTTATCTAGATACACCACGTCTACGGACCTTCCTTTATCTAGATACACCACGTCTACGGGCCTTCCTTTATCCAGATACACCACGTCTTTGGGCCTTCCTTTATCCAGATACACCACGTCTACGGGTCTTCCTTTATCTAGATACACCACATCTACGGGCCTTCCTTTATCCAGATACACCACGTCTACGGGCCTTCCTTTATCTAGATACACCACGTCTACGGACCTTCCTTTATCTAGATACACCACGTCTACGGGCCTTCCTTTATCCAGATACACCACATCTACAGACCTTCCTTTATCCAGATACACCACGTCTACGGACCTTCCTTTATCCAGATACACCACGTCTATGGACCTTCCTTTATCTAGATACACCACGTCTACGGGCCTTCCTTTATCTAGATACACCACGTCTACGGGCCTTCCTTTATCTAGATACACCACGTCTACGGGCCTTCCTTTATCTAGATACACCACGTCTACGGGCCTTCCTTTATCCAGATACACCACATCTACGGGCCTTCCTTTATCTAGATACACCATGTCTATGGGCCTTCCTTTATCCAGATACACCACGTCTACAGGCCTTCCTTTATCTAGATACACCCCGTCCAGTCTTGTCAGGTCATATGGATCCTTTGGTGGCTCGTTATGTTTTTGTGGTCATATGAAGGAAACCGTTTCCACAGTAGGAAGTGATGGGCTTCTTAGTCCCAGTATGGAGGCCATGTTGATGTGGTCATGTGACGCTGCTCCTTCTCCCCTCCCCCCCAGGAGATCTGCCCTATGAGGAGGTATCTGTCACACTTACCCCAAGACAGATGAATGGAACAGTCCGGGTGACTCTGGATGGGGTCCTTAGTAAGGAGGAGTGCGAGTCTCTGCTCAGTCTGGTTCAGGTGAGTGGAGAAATGCGGGGTTACCTTGATTGGAGGATGGGGGGGATGGGTTGGCGTGGAAAGAGATGCGTCTATATAATTTTCTACTTTTCTTTGCATCCATTTTCTCCTATCAGGAAGCTGAAGCCTCAGGAGACGGGTTTAAGGCTAGACGCTCATCTTATACCCCGAAAGAGAAGTTCCAGGCCCTGACTGTTCTGCGAGCGCTAGAGGTCAGCACTCTGCATGCTACTGCACACAGGGGAGCTACACTGTGATAGAAAGCCTATCTATGGGGAAGTGTTTTGTGAGGGGTTCCCACCATCCCTGTGCTGAGTTCCTGGGTCTGTACACCCGCTGTGCCCCATTATGAGGGGTTCCCACCATCCCTGTGCTGAGTTCCCGGGTCTGTACACCCGCTGTGCCCCATTATGAGGGGTTCCCACCATCCCTGTGCTGAGTTCCCGGGTCTGTACACCCGCTGTGCCCATTATGAGGGGTTCCCACCATCCCTGTGCTGAGTTCCTGGGTCTGTACACCCGCTGTGCCCATTATGAGGGGTTCCCACCATCCCTGTGCTGAGTTCCCGGGTCTGTACACCCGCTGTGCCCATTATGAGGGGTTCCCACCATCCCTGTGCCGAGTTCCCGGGTCTGTACCCCCCGCTGTGCCCATTATGAGGGGTTCCCACCATCCCTGTGCTGAGTTCCCGGGTCTGTACACCCGCTGTGCCCATTATGAGGGGTTCCCACCATCCCTGTGATGGGTGTCTATTGAATTAATAGTATGGAGAATATATCAGGAGAAGGTGAAACACAGGAAGTTGGACAAAAACACCCAAAACCTCCAGGTGTTGTGGAACAGGGTTGGTGAATCTGACATCTCACTGTTGTAGAGTCCATGGAGAATGGAAGTGGGGGACAAACATGATTATCACTGGAAGACGATCAGCGGAAGACCTCAGAGATCTCATTTGTGGGGTTTTTAGCTCCAGTAGATATTTTAGTGTCTTGTATACTTTTTATACTTTCATATTGCATTACATTGTATACAAAACGTCCATCTAGTTCAGCCAATAAAACCAATAATACAATGTGATACAATATAATACAATGTGATACAATATAATACAATGTGATACAATATAATACAATGTGATACAATATAATACAATATAATACAATGTGATACAATATAATACAATATAATACAATATAATACAATGTGATACAATATATTGTTTTATTGGTTTTATTGGCTGAACTTGATGGACTTTTTGTGTCTTTTTTCCCTCTTGTGTAATTATTATTGATATTGTTGTGTTTTATAATAAATGGATATACAGTGGGGCAAAAAAGTATTTAGTCAGCCACCAATTGTGCAAGTTCTCCCACTTAAAAAGATGAGAGAGGCCTGTAATTGTCATCATAGGTAGACCTCAACTATGAGAGACAAAATGTGGAAACAAATTCAGACAATCACTATGTCTGGTTTGGAAAGAATTTATTTGCAAATTCTGGTGGAAAATAAGTATTTGGTCAATATCAAAAGTTCATCTCAATACTTTGTTATATATCCTTTGTTGGCAATGACAGAGGTCAATCGTTTTCTGTAAGTCTTCACAAGGTTGTCACACACTGTTGCTGGTATGTTGGCCCAGATCTCCTCCATGCAGATCTCCTCTAGAGCAGTGATGTTTTGGGGCTGTCGCTGGGCAACACGGACTTTTAACTCCCTCCAAAGGTTTTCTGTGGGGTTGAGATCTGGAGACTGGCTAGGCCACACCAGGACCTTGAAATGCTTCTTACAAAGTCACTCCTTCGTTGCCCGGGCGGTGTGATTGGGATCATTGTCATGCTGAAAGACCCAGCCACGTTTCATCTTCAATGCCCTTGCTGATGGGAGGAGGTTTGCACTCAAAATCTCACGATACATGACCACATTCATTCTTTCATGTACACGGATCAGTCGTCCTGTTTCCTTTGCAGAGAAACAGCCCCAAAGAATGATGTTGTCACCCGCCATGCTTCACAATAGGTATGGTGTTCTGCTCTTCTCCAAACACGACGAGTTGCGTTTCTACCAAACAGTTCTACTTTGGTTTCATCTGACCATATGACATTCTCCCAATCCTCTTCTGGATCATCCAAATGCTCTCTAGCAAACCTCAGACGGGTCCGGACATGTACTGGCTTAAGCAGGGGGGCACATCTGGCACTTCAGGATCTGAGTCCCTGGCGGCGTAGTGTGTTACTGATGGTAGCCTTTGTTACGTTGGTCCCAGATCTCTGCAGGTCATTCACTAGGTCCCCCCGTGTGTGGTTCTGGGATTTTTGCTCACTGTTCTTGTGATCATTTTGACCCCATGGGGTGAGATCTTTCTTGGAGCCCCAGATCGATGGAGATTATCAGTGGTCTTGTATGTCTTCCATTTTCTAATTATTGCTCCCACAGTTGATTTCTTCGCACCAAACTGCTTTCAGCAGATTCAGTCTTCCCAGCCTGGTGCAGGTCTACAATTTTTTTTATGGTGTCCTTCGACAGCTCTTTGGTCTTCACCATAGGGGGGTTTGGAGTGTGACTGTTTGAGGTTGTGGACAGGTGTCTTTTATACTGATAACAAGTTCAACACAGATGCCATTAATATATGTAATGAGTGGAGGGGGAGGAGCCTCTTAAAGAAGAAGATACAGGTCTGTGAGAGCCGGAAATCTTGCTTGCTTGTAGGTGACCAAATATTTATTTTTCACCATAATTTGCAAATAAATTCTTTCCAAATCAGACAATGTGATTGTCTGAATTTGTTTCCACATTTTGTCTCTCATAGTTGAGGTCTACCTATGATGACAATTACAGACTTCTCTCATCTTTTTAAGTGGGAGAACTTGCACAATTGGTGGCTGACTAAATACTTTTTTGCCCCGCTGTATAATGTATTTACACGGGAGCGTTTTCCCGGTAATATTACGTGTATCACTGAACGGGTTTGTATTGTATATTTATCGTATTGTCGTGTTTGTATTGTATATTTATCGTATTGTCGCGTTTGGATCTAGATGGCATCGGCGGGATCGGTGGACACCACCCGGGCGCACCTTTTCTATTACGCCGGGGAGCGAGCTCACGTCCTGGCGCAGTCGTATTTTGAAACCAGCCCTCTGCATTTCTCCTACACTCAGCTGGTGTGTCGGACGGCCATTGAAGGTAAATACAGCGGCATGGTATACATGTTACGGGGCTGGTCGATGTGTCAGGACCAATCAGAAACGAGGGAACGTCTGCTGATCAGCGGTCTTAAAAAAACGTTGGATATTGGCTCTAATGTTTAAAGATATAAAAGTCATCTGACATCTGGGATTTTTCCAGCTTCATGTTATTATAATGGGATTAGACGGGATTGGTGGAGTTTTAAGGCCCTTTTTTTCCCTATTGTGTACAAACCTCAGTAGCTCAAGGAGAAATTTACATATAAACGTGAATGAGTTACATGGGTGAGAGATAAAATGCTTAAAAGGGAATAATAAATATGTAGCAAACCCTTCAGTGTGCCAAATGGTTTTGTTATACCTATAGGGGGAGGACTTCTGCGCTACTGGCTATTTAGCTAACCCATCATGCTCTGGGAAGCTTTTATCATCTATTACATTACATTTTAATTTCTTTACATTTCATTTTTCATTACATTTTAATTTCTTTAACAAATATTGTATGCATATAAATGTATAGTGTGTGTGTATATATATATAGTGGCCCAGATTCAAGAAGCACTTGCGCCCACGCAACCATAGGTTGCGTGGCGCAAGTGCTTACTTGCTCCGGTGTAACGAGTGCTCCTGATTCAGGAACCTCGTTACACCGAATGCAGCCTAGGATGTGACAGACATAAGCCTCCTTATGCCTTCATATCTCAGGCTGCATTCTTGCGTTGGCCGCTAGGGGGCGCGGCCATTGTGATCGGCGTATAGTATGCAAATTGCATACTACCACCGATTCACAAAAGTTGCGCGGGCCCTGCGCACGCAAGGTACGGAGTTTCCGTACGGCGACTTTAGCATAAGGCTGCTCCTGCTAATAGCAGGCGCAACCAATGCTAAAGTATAGCTGCGCTTCCCGCTCGCGACGTTCAAATTTTACGTCGTTTACGTAAGTGAACCGTGAATGGCGCTGGACGCCATTCACGTTCACTTAGAAGCAAATGACGTCCTTGCGACGTCATTTGCCGCAATGCACGTCGGGAAAGTTTCCCGACGGAGCATGCGCTGTTCGCTCGGCGCGCCTAATTTAAATGATTCCCGCCCCCGGCGGGATCATTTACATTAGGCGCCCTTACGCAGGGCTAATTAGCATAGCGCCCGCGCAATTTACGGAGCTACTGCTCCGTGGATCGCGGGCAAAGCGCAATATTTGCGTGGGCGCAGAGAAAATGTTTTGCTCTTTGCCCACGCAAATATTGCGCGAATCTACCTGAATCTGGGCCAATGTGTGTACAGTGTGTGCATATATATGTATAGTGTGTGTGTGTGTATATGAATGTATGCATAGGTGTGTGTATATATGTATATATATGTGTGTGTGTATATGTATATGTATAGTACAGTGTGTGTGTATATATGTATGTACAGTATGTGTATCAGGCTACTCCCTCCTTTAACTTATGAAGCATTTGGGTGTACTGCCCCCTCCTGGTCGGGGGAAAGGAGTTCATTGATAACTGTGATCTTTCTTTATCTCTTCTCTCTGTTTAGGGGAGCAGGAAGGTCGCTCAGACGCCAGTCACCCCGTCCATGCTGATAATTGTATTCTGGACACGGAGGAGAAAGCTTGCTGGAAGGAGCCCCCTGCGTACATCCACAGAGACTACAGGTGGGGGGATGGGACCACTTATCTATAATTCTCTGACATCACTTCCTGTAAATCACACTTTAAATTCCTGAAAGTTTGTGAACACCGGACCATCAGACCAGCCGGGCTGTACTGGGGCCGGGTCCCATCAGTTCAAAAGGGGGGCCCGGGCACCTGCTGATTCCAGCACATGCCCCGCTTCCATCTGTCCGGACCCCCTTTCCCCGCAGTGCTCCCGGCTTCCCTCCTCTCCTCTCCCAAATAGGAATAGTGTCCCATCATTGGTGTCAGTGGGGGGAATAGTGTCCCATCATTGGTGTCAGTGGGAGGGATAGTACCCCATCATTGGTGTCAGTGGAGGGAATAGTGTCCCATCATTGGTGTCAGTGGGAGGAATAGTGTCCCCATCATTGGTATCAGTGGGAGGAATAGTGTCCCGTCATTGGTGTCAGTGGGAGGAATAGTGTCCCATCATTGGTGTCAGTGGGAAGAATAGTGTCCCATCATTGGTGTCAGTGGGAGGAATAGTGTCCCATCATTGGTGTCAGTGGGAGGAATAGTGTCCCCATCATTGGTGTCAGTGGGAGGAATAGTGTCCCATCATTGGCGTCAGTGGGAGGAATAGTGTCCCATCATTGGTGTCAGTGGGAGGAATAGTGTCCCATCATTGGTGTCAGTGGGAGGAATAGTGTCCCATCATTGGTGTCAGTGGGAGGAATAGTGTCCCCATCATTGGTATCAGTGGGAGGAATAGTGTCCCCATCATTGGTATCAGTGGGAGGAATTGTGTCCCATCATTGGTGTCAGTGGGAGGAATAGTGTCCCATCATTGGTGTCAGTGGGGGGAATGGTGTCCCATCATTGGTGTCAGTGGGGGGAATAGTGTCCCATCATTGGTGTCAGTGGGAGGAATAGTGCCCCATCATTGGTGTCAGTGGGAGGAATAGTGTCCCATCATTGGTGTCAGTGGGAGGAATAGTGCCCCATCATTGGTGTCAGTGGGAGGAATAGTGTCCCATCATTGGTGTCAGTGGGAGGAATAGTGCCCCATCATTGGTGTCAGTGGGAGGAATAGTGTCCCATCATTGGTGTCAGTGGGAGGAATAGTGTCCCATCATTGGTGTCAGTGGGAGGAATAGTGTCCCATCATTGGTGTCAGTGGGAGGAATAGTGTCCCATCATTGGTGTCAGTGGGGGGAATAGTGTCCCATCATTGGTGTCAGTGGGAGGAATAGTGTCCCATCATTGGTGTCAGTGGGAGGAATAGTGTCCCATCATTGGTGTCAGTGGGAGGAATAGTGTCCCATCATTGGTGTCAGTGGGAGGAATAGTGTCCCATCATTGGTGTCAGTGGGAGGAATAGTGCCCCATCATTGGTGTCAGTGGGGGGAATAGTGTCCCATCATTGGTGTCAGTGGGAGGAATAGTGTCCCATCATTGGTGTCAGTGGGAGGAATAGTGTCCCATCATTGGTGTCAGTGGGAGGAATAGTGTCCCATCATTGGTGTCAGTGGGAGGAATAGTGTCCCATCATTGGTGTCAGTGGGAGGAATAGTGCCCCATCATTGGTGTCAGTGGGAGGAATAGTGTCCCATCATTGGTGTCAGTGGGAGGAATAGTGTCCCATCATTGGTGTCAGTGGGAGGAATAGTGTCCCATCATTGGTGTCAGTGGGAGGAATAGTGTCCCATCATTGGTGTCAGTGGGGGGAATAGTGTCCCATCATTGGTGTCAGTGGGAGGAATAGTGTCCCATCATTGGTGTCAGTGGGAGGAATAGTGTCCCATCATTGGTGTCAGTGGGGGGAATGGTGTCCCATCATTGGTGTCAGTGGGGGGAATGGTGTCCCATCATTGGTGTCAGTGGGAGGAATAGTGTCCCATCATTGGTGTCAGTGGGAGGAATAGTGTCCCATCATTGGTGTCAGTGGGAGGAATAGTGTCCCATCATTGGTGTCAGTGGGAGGAATAGTGTCCCATCATTGGTGTCAGTGGGAGGAATAGTGTCCCATCATTGGTGTCAGTGGGGGGAATAGTGTCCCATCATTGGTGTCAGTGGGAGGAATAGTGTCCCATCATTGGTGTCAGTGGGAGGAATAGTGTCCCATCATTGGTGTCAGTGGGAGGAATAGTGTCCCATCATTGGTGTCAGTGGGGGGAATGGTGTCCCATCATTGGTGTCAGTGGGGGGAATGGTGTCCCATCATTGGTGTCAGTGGAAGGAATAGTGTCTCATCATTGGTGTCAGTGGGGGGAATAGTGTCCCATCATTGGTGTCAGTGGGAGTAATAGTGTCCCATCATTGGTGTCAGTGGAAGGAATAGTGTCCCATCATTGGTGTCAGTGGGAGGAATAGTGTCCCATCATTGGTGTCAGTGGGAGGAATAGTGTCCCATCATTGGTGTCAGTGGGAGGAATAGTGTCCCATCATTGGTGTCAGTGGGATCAATAGTGTCCCATCATTGGTGTCAGTGGGAGGAATAGTGTCCCATCATTGGTGTCAGTGGGGGGAATAGTGTCCCATCATTGGTATCAGTGGGAGGAATAGTGTCCCATCATTGGTGTCAGTGGGAGGAATAGTGTCCCATCATTGGTGTCAGTGGGGGGAATGGTGTCCCATCATTGGTGTCAGTGGGGGGAATGGTGTCCCATCATTGGTGTCAGTGGGAGGAATAGTGTCCCATCATTGGTGTCAGTGGGAGGAATAGTGTCCCATCATTGGTGTCAGTGGGAGGAATAGTGTCCCATCATTGGTGTCAGTGGGAGGAATAGTGTCCCATCATTGGTGTCAGTGGGAGGAATAGTGTCCCCATCATTGGTATCAGTGGGAGGAATAGTGTCCCCATCATTGGTATCAGTGGGAGGAATTGTGTCCCATCATTGGTGTCAGTGGGAGGAATAGTGTCCCATCATTGGTGTCAGTGGGAGGAATAGTGTCCCATCATTGGTGTCAGTGGGAGGAATAGTGCCCCATCATTGGTGTCAGTGGGAGGAATAGTGTCCCATCATTGGTGTCAGTGGGAGGAATAGTGTCCCATCATTGGTGTCAGTGGGAGGAATAGTGTCCCATCATTGGTGTCAGTGGGAGGAATAGTGTCCCATCATTGGTGTCAGTGGGGGGAATAGTGTCCCATCATTGGTGTCAGTGGGAGGAATAGTGTCCCATCATTGGTGTCAGTGGGAGGAATAGTGTCCCATCATTGGTGTCAGTGGGGGGAATGGTGTCCCATCATTGGTGTCAGTGGGGGGAATGGTGTCCCATCATTGGTGTCAGTGGGAGGAATAGTGTCCCATCATTGGTGTCAGTGGGAGGAATAGTGTCCCATCATTGGTGTCAGTGGGAGGAATAGTGTCCCATCATTGGTGTCAGTGGGAGGAATAGTGTCCCATCATTGGTGTCAGTGGGAGGAATAGTGTCCCATCATTGGTGTCAGTGGGGGGAATAGTGTCCCATCATTGGTGTCAGTGGGAGGAATAGTGTCCCATCATTGGTGTCAGTGGGAGGAATAGTGTCCCATCATTGGTGTCAGTGGGAGGAATAGTGTCCCATCATTGGTGTCAGTGGGGGGAATGGTGTCCCATCATTGGTGTCAGTGGGGGGAATGGTGTCCCATCATTGGTGTCAGTGGAAGGAATAGTGTCTCATCATTGGTGTCAGTGGGGGGAATAGTGTCCCATCATTGGTGTCAGTGGGAGTAATAGTGTCCCATCATTGGTGTCAGTGGAAGGAATAGTGTCCCATCATTGGTGTCAGTGGGAGGAATAGTGTCCCATCATTGGTGTCAGTGGGAGGAATAGTGTCCCATCATTGGTGTCAGTGGGAGGAATAGTGTCCCATCATTGGTGTCAGTGGGATCAATAGTGTCCCATCATTGGTGTCAGTGGGAGGAATAGTGTCCCATCATTGATGTCAGTGGGGGGAATAGTGTCCCATCATTGGTGTCAGTGGGAGGAATAGTGTCCCATCATTGGTGTCAGTGGGAGGAATAGTGTCCCATCATTGGTGTCAGTGGGAGGAATAGTGTCCCATCATTGGTGTCAGTGGGAGGAATAGTGTCCCATCATTGGTGTCAGTGGGAGGAATAGTGTCCCATCATTGGTATCAGTGGGAGGAATAGTGTCCCATCATTGGTGTCAGTGGGGGGAATGGTGTCCCATCATTGGTGTCAGTGGGGGGAATAGTGTCCCATCATTGGTGTCAGTGGGAGGAATAGTGTCCCATCATTGGTGTCAGTGGAAGGAATAGTGTCTCATCATTGGTGTCAGTGGGGGGAATAGTGTCCCATCATTGGTGTCAGTGGGAGGAATGGTGTCTCATCATTGGTGTCAGTGGGGGGAATAGTGTCCCATCATTGGTGTCAGTGGGAGGAATAGTGTCCCATCATTGGTGTCAGTGGGAGGAATAGTGCCCCATCATTGGTGTCAGTGGGAGGAATAGTGACCCATCATTGGTGTCAGTGGGAGGAATAGTGTCCCATCATTGGTGTCAGTGGGAGGGATAGTGTCCCATCATTGGTGTCAGTGGGAGGAATAGTGTCCCATCATTGGTGTCAGTGAGAGGAATAGTGTCCCATCATTGGTGTCAGTGGGGGGAATAGTGTCCCATCATTGGTGTCAGTGGGGGAATAGTGTCCCATCATTGGTGTCAGTGGGGGGAATAGTGTCCCATCATTGGTGTCAGTGGAAGGAATAGTGTCCCATCATTGGTGTCAGTGGAAGGAATAGTGTCCCATCATTGGTGTCAGTGGGAGGAATAGTGTCTCATCATTGGTGTCAGTGGGAGGAATAGTGTCCCATCATTGGTGTCAGTGGGAGGAATAGTGTCCCATCATTGGTATCAGTGGGAGGAATAGTGTCCCATCATTGGTGTCAGTGGGGGGAATGGTGTCCCATCATTGGTGTCAGTGGGGGGAATAGTGTCCCATCATTGGTGTCAGTGGGAGGAATAGTGTCCCATCATTGGTGTCAGTGGAAGGAATAGTGTCTCATCATTGGTGTCAGTGGGGGGAATAGTGTCCCATCATTGGTGTCAGTGGGAGGAATGGTGTCTCATCATTGGTGTCAGTGGGGGGAATAGTGTCCCATCATTGGTGTCAGTGGGAGGAATAGTGTCCCATCATTGGTGTCAGTGGGAGGAATAGTGCCCCATCATTGGTGTCAGTGGGAGGAATAGTGACCCATCATTGGTGTCAGTGGGAGGAATAGTGTCCCATCATTGGTGTCAGTGGGAGGGATAGTGTCCCATCATTGGTGTCAGTGGGAGGAATAGTGTCCCATCATTGGTGTCAGTGAGAGGAATAGTGTCCCATCATTGGTGTCAGTGGGGGGAATAGTGTCCCATCATTGGTGTCAGTGGGGGAATAGTGTCCCATCATTGGTGTCAGTGGGGGGAATAGTGTCCCATCATTGGTGTCAGTGGAAGGAATAGTGTCCCATCATTGGTGTCAGTGGAAGGAATAGTGTCCCATCATTGGTGTCAGTGGGAGGAATAGTGTCTCATCATTGGTGTCAGTGGAAGGACCACATCTGGCCCCTGGCTGTAGTTTGGAGACAATTGCTGTAGAATAAAGTCTCCCCGTATCATTTAGAGGGTGTGTGTATAATTGTGGAGGTGGGTGTGATTGGCTGCCCTCAGTAGTATATTGGGGGGAGGGGTCCTGTAGTCACAGCTGGGGGGTCGGGGAAGATTTGGTGATGGATTCTGAATGTCTGATTCTCTCCGCAGTGCGATGATTTACCTGAATGACGACTTCCAGGGAGGAAATCTCTTCTTCACAGAGCTGGATGGGAAATCCGTCACCGTAAGTGAAATCCCGGCCTGTCCCCACATATTATATAAAGCAGAGACCCCGGAGAATGAAATGAGGGGTGTGGAAATGTTTTATGTCACACACTGGTTTTCAAATATTTCAGAAAAAATACAATTTTAATGCACAAAAACACAACAATAATATTCCCAATTTTTGGGTACAATATAAAAGATGATGTCACACCGAGTAATCAGATACCAAACATGTCTCTCTGTAATATTGCGCCCTCCCATGGATAGAAGTAAAGGGCCCCAGCCGGGAAGGGGGCCCTTCATGGTTTCTTGCACTGGGGCCCTGAAGGTTCTAGATACGCCTCTGCTGAAAGCAAATTGATTGGACCCCCCGGGGTCCAATCAATATTAAAGACGGTCCTGCCGACTGCTGGAGGGGGATTTGTTCTATGGATATAGACAATAATTTGTATCTCTGGTCACAAAAGGGTTAACAGCCCCCCCCCCCCACCTTCCCATCCTAATAGAATGTACCCCTAGTGGGGGCATCAGAGGAACCACACCGCCCCCCCTCACCGTCCCATCCTAAGAGAATGTACCCCTAGTGGGGGCATCAGAGGAGCCACACCCCCCTCACCTTCCCATCCTAAGAGAATGTACCCCTAGTGGGGGCATCAGAGGAACCACACCGCCCCCCCCTCACCTTCCCATCCTAAGAGAATGTACCCCTAGTGGGGGCATCAGAGGAGCCACACCCCCCTCACCTTCCCATCCTAAGAGAATGTACCCCTAGTGGGGGCATCAGAGGAACCACACCGCCCCCCCTCACCTTCCCATCCTAAGAGAATGTACCCCTAGTGGGGGCATCAGAGGAGCCACACCGCCCCCCCCTCACCTTCCCATCCTAAGAGAATGTACCCCTAGTGGGGGCATCAGAGGAGCCACACCGCCCCCCCTCACCTTCCCATCCTAATAGAATGTACCCCTAGTGGGGGCATCAGAGGAGCCACACCGCCCCCCCTCACCTTCCCATCCTAAGAGAATGTACCCCTAGTGGGGGCATCAGAGGAGCCACACCGCTCCCCCCCCTCACCTTCCCATCCTAATAGAATGTACCCCTAGTGGGGGCATCAGAGGAGCCACACCGCCCCCCCCCTCACCTTCCCATCCTAATAGAATGTACCCCTAGTGGGGGCATCAGAGGAGCCACACCGCCCCCCCCCCTCACCTTCCCATCCTAAGAGAATGTACCCCTAGTGGGGGCATCAGAGGAGCCACACCGCCCCCCCCTCACCTTCCCATCCTAAGAGAATGTACCCCTAGTGGGGGCATCAGAGGAGCCACACCGCCCCCCCTCACCTTCCCATCCTAATAGAATGTACCCCTAGTGGGGGCATCAGAGGAGCCACACCGCCCCCCCTCACCTTCCCATCCTAAGAGAATGTACCCCTAGTGGGGGCATCAGAGGAGCCACACCGCTCCCCCCCCTCACCTTCCCATCCTAATAGAATGTACCCCTAGTGGGGGCATCAGAGGAGCCACACCGCCCCCCCCTCACCTTCCCATCCTAATAGAATGTACCCCTAGTGGGGGCATCAGAGGAGCCACACCCCCCTCACCTTCCCATCCTAAGAGAATGTACCCCTAGTGGGGGCATCAGAGGAACCACACCGCCCCCCCTCACCGTCCCATCCTAAGAGAATGTACCCCTAGTGGGGGCATCAGAGGAGCCACACCCCCCTCACCTTCCCATCCTAAGAGAATGTACCCCTAGTGGGGGCATCAGAGGAACCACACCGCCCCCCCTCACCTTCCCATCCTAAGAGAATGTACCCCTAGTGGGGGCATCAGAGGAGCCACACCGCCCCCCCCTCACCTTCCCATCCTAAGAGAATGTACCCCTAGTGGGGGCATCAGAGGAGCCACACCGCCCCCCCTCACCTTCCCATCCTAATAGAATGTACCCCTAGTGGGGGCATCAGAGGAGCCACACCGCCCCCCCTCACCTTCCCATCCTAAGAGAATGTACCCCTAGTGGGGGCATCAGAGGAGCCACACCACCCCCCCCCCCTCACCTTTCCATCCTAAGAGAATGTACCCCTAGTGGGGGCATCAGAGGAGCCACACCGCCCCCCCCCCTCACCTTCCCATCCTAATAGAATGTACCCCTAGAGGGGGCATCAGAGGAGCCACACCGCCCCCCCCCTCACCTTCCCATCCTAAGAGAATGTACCCCTAGTGGGGGCATCAGAGGAACCACACCGCCCCCCCTCACCTTCCCATCCTAAGAGAATGTACCCCTAGTGGGGGCATCAGAGGAGCCACACCACCCCCCCCCCTCACCTTTCCATCCTAAGAGAATGTACCCCTAGTGGGGGCATCAGAGGAGCCACACCGCCCCCCCCCTCACCTTCCCATCCTAATAGAATGTACCCCTAGAGGGGGCATCAGAGGAGCCACACCGCCCCCCCCTCACCTTCCCATCCTAAGAGAATGTACCCCTAGAGGGGGCATCAGAGGAGCCACACCGCCCCCCCTCACCTTCCCATCCTAATAGAATGTACCCCTAGTGGGGGCATCAGAGGAGCCACATCGCTCCCCCCCTCACCTTCCCATCCTAAGAGAATGTACCCCTAGTGGGGGCATCAGAGGAGCCACACCGCTCCCCCCCTCACCTTCCCATCCTAAGAGAATGTACCCCTAGTGGGGGCATCAGAGGAGCCACACCGCCCCCCCCCTCACCTTCCCATCCTAAGAGAATGTACCCCTAGTGGGGGCATCAGAGGAGCCACACCGCCCCCCCCCCCCCTCACCTTCCCATCCTAAGAGAATGTACCCCTAGTGGGGGCATCAGAGAAGCCACACCGCCCCCCCTCACCTTCCCATCCTAAGAGAATGTACCCCTAGTGGGGGCATCAGAGGAGCCACACCGCCCCCCCCCTCACCTTCCCATCCTAAGAGAATGTACCCCTAGTGGGGGCATCAGAGGAGCCACACCGCCCCCCCCTCACCTTCCCATCCTAAGAGAATGTACCCCTAGAGGGGGCATCAGAGGAGCCACACCGCCCCCCCTCACCTTCCCATCCTAAGAGAATGTACCCCTAGTGGGGGCATCAGAGGAGCCACACCACCCCCCCTCACCTTCCCATCCTAAGAGAATGTACCCCTAGTGGGGGCATCAGAGGAGCCACACCACCCCCCCCCCTCACCTTCCCATCCTAAGAGAATGTACCCCTAGTGGGGGCATCAGAGGAGCCACACCGCTCCCCCCCCTCACCTTCCCATCCTAAGAGAATGTACCCCTAGTGGGGGCATCAGAGGAGCCACACCGCCCCCCCTCACCTTCCCATCCTAAGAGAATGTACCCCTAGTGGGGGCATCAGAGGAGCCACACCGCTCCCCCCTCACCTTCCCATCCTAAGAGAATGTACCCCTAGTGGGGGCATCAGAGGAGCCACACCGCTCCCCCCCCTCACCTTCCCATCCTAATAGAATGTACCCCTAGTGGGGGCATCAGAGGAGCCACACCGCCCCCCCCCTCACCTTCCCATCCTAATAGAATGTACCCCTAGTGGGGGCATCAGAGGAGCCACACCCCCCTCACCTTCCCATCCTAAGAGAATGTACCCCTAGTGGGGGCATCAGAGGAACCACACCGCCCCCCCTCACCGTCCCATCCTAAGAGAATGTACCCCTAGTGGGGGCATCAGAGGAGCCACACCCCCCTCACCTTCCCATCCTAAGAGAATGTACCCCTAGTGGGGGCATCAGAGGAACCACACCGCCCCCCCTCACCTTCCCATCCTAAGAGAATGTACCCCTAGTGGGGGCATCAGAGGAGCCACACCGCCCCCCCCTCACCTTCCCATCCTAAGAGAATGTACCCCTAGTGGGGGCATCAGAGGAGCCACACCGCCCCCCCTCACCTTCCCATCCTAATAGAATGTACCCCTAGTGGGGGCATCAGAGGAGCCACACCGCCCCCCCTCACCTTCCCATCCTAAGAGAATGTACCCCTAGTGGGGGCATCAGAGGAGCCACACCACCCCCCCCCTCACCTTTCCATCCTAAGAGAATGTACCCCTAGTGGGGGCATCAGAGGAGCCACACCGCCCCCCCCCCCTCACCTTCCCATCCTAATAGAATGTACCCCTAGAGGGGGCATCAGAGGAGCCACACCGCCCCCCCCCCTCACCTTCCCATCCTAAGAGAATGTACCCCTAGTGGGGGCATCAGAGGAACCACACCGCCCCCCCTCACCTTCCCATCCTAAGAGAATGTACCCCTAGTGGGGGCATCAGAGGAGCCACACCACCCCCCCCCCTCACCTTTCCATCCTAAGAGAATGTACCCCTAGTGGGGGCATCAGAGGAGCCACACCGCCCCCCCCTCACCTTCCCATCCTAATAGAATGTACCCCTAGAGGGGGCATCAGAGGAGCCACACCGCCCCCCCCTCACCTTCCCATCCTAAGAGAATGTACCCCTAGAGGGTGCATCAGAGGAGCCACACCGCCCCCCCTCACCTTCCCATCCTAATAGAATGTACCCCTAGTGGGGGCATCAGAGGAGCCACATCGCTCCCCCCCCTCACCTTCCCATCCTAAGAGAATGTACCCCTAGTGGGGGCATCAGAGGAGCCACACCGCTCCCCCCCTCACCTTCCCATCCTAAGAGAATGTACCCCTAGTGGGGGCATCAGAGGAGCCACACCGCCCCCCCCCTCACCTTCCCATCCTAAGAGAATGTACCCCTAGTGGGGGCATCAGAGGAGCCACACCGCCCCCCCCCCCCCCTCACCTTCCCATCCTAAGAGAATGTACCCCTAGTGGGGGCATCAGAGAAGCCACACCGCCCCCCCTCACCTTCCCATCCTAAGAGAATGTACCCCTAGTGGGGGCATCAGAGGAGCCACACCGCCCCCCCCCTCACCTTCCCATCCTAAGAGAATGTACCCCTAGTGGGGGCATCAGAGGAGCCACACCGCCCCCCCCTCACCTTCCCATCCTAAGAGAATGTACCCCTAGTGGGGGCATCAGAGGAGCCACACCGCCCCCCCTCACCTTCCCATCCTAAGAGAATGTACCCCTAGTGGGGGCATCAGAGGAGCCACACCACCCCCCCTCACCTTCCCATCCTAAGAGAATGTACCCCTAGTGGGGGCATCAGAGGAGCCACACCACCCCCCCCCCCTCACCTTCCCATCCTAAGAGAATGTACCCCTAGTGGGGGCATCAGAGGAGCCACACCGCTCCCCCCCCTCACCTTCCCATCCTAAGAGAATGTACCCCTAGTGGGGGCATCAGAGGAGCCACACCGCCCCCCCTCACCTTCCCATCCTAAGAGAATGTACCCCTAGTGGGGGCATCAGAGGAGCCACACCGCTCCCCCCTCACCTTCCCATCCTAAGAGAATGTACCCCTAGTGGGGGCATCAGAGGAGCCACACCGCCCCCCCTCACCTTCCCATCCTAAGAGAATGTACCCCTAGTGGGGGCATCAGAGGAGCCACACCGCCCCCCCTCACCTTCCCATCCTAAGAGAATGTACCCCTAGTGGGGGCATCAGAGGAGCCACACCGCTCCCCCCTCACCTTCCCATCCTAAGAGAATGTACCCCTAGTGGGGGCATCAGAGGAGCCACACCGCTCCCCCCCCCCCTCACCTTCCCATCCTAAGAGAATGTACCCCTAGAGGGGGCATCAGAGGAGCCACACCGCTCCCCCCCCTCACCTTCCCATCCTAATAGAATGTACCCCTAGTGGGGGCATCAGAGGAGCCACACCGCCCCCCCCCCTCACCTTCCCATCCTAAGAGAATGTACCCCTAGAGGGGGCATCAGAGGAGCCACACCGCCCCCCCCCTCACCTTCCCATCCTAAGAGAATGTACCCCTAGTGGGGGCATCAGAGGAGCCACACCCCCCCCCCCCCCCCCAGAGATTGTATCTGTCATGTCTGCTCGTCAGTCGTACATTTCCTGTATATATGATTCTCCTTTATTTGGGAATAAATCATAATTTTCATCACCTGAAGTGTGATTTATATTTCCCGGCGATGTAAAGATCGATCGATCGGAGGAGGAGGAGGAATAAAAGTTGTACAGGAATTGTATTTCGCTGTCTGTGAGGATGTAGTACCTCCTCCTTGTCTGCAGGGGGCGCTGTCTGCTCGATGTTTGCATTGGAATTCATTTTTCCTTTTCAGAATTTCCATGAAATACAATGTAGCAAAAAAATATCATTTCCACTTTCTGAATATTTAACCCCTCCCCCTCCTCCGCCCACCCCCTCCCCCTCCTCCGACAATTCTCGCCTAAGATGTACTTGGAACCCCCAAACATTAGATTTTTTTTTATTTTAGCAGAGACCCCTAGAGAATAAAATGTGGGTGTCGCAATTTTATACGCCGCGCCGTATTTCTGCATTTTTCAAACACAATGTTTTTGGGGAATTTTTTTTTTCTTTCATGAATTAAAAGAATAAACAGTAAAGTCGGCGGGTTTTGTTGTGTAGAATGTGGGAGATGATGTCACGGCGAGTAAATGACGGAAAAGTCCGGTGCTTACAATCCTCCACAGGCGACGCTTTATAAGGTTTCCAGCTTAGAGATACAAAGGAGGAGGTCTGGCGGTAGAATTATCGCTCTCACTCTGACGTGTGTGCTGCGATCGACGTGGGCGGGAGTAACGTATCCGTTCACACTTCTAGCGCGGGGGGATGGGGGGACATTTTTTATTATTTAATTATTTATAAAAAAAATGTTACACTTTTTTTTGTACTAACTTTATTGCTGTCAGAAGGTCTCCTCCCCTTCAGTCTCCCACAGGTGTATCGGCTCCTCCCCTTCAGTCTCCCACAGGTGTATCGGCTCCTCCCCTTCAGTCTCCCACAGGTGTACCGGCTCCTCCCCTTCAGTCTTGCACAGGTGTACCGGCTCCTCCCCCTCAGTCTTGCACAGGTGTACTGGCTCCTCCCCCTTCGGACTTGCACAGGTGTACTGGCTCCTCCCCTTCAGTCTTGCACAGGTGTACCGGCTCCTCCCCCTTCAGACTTGCACAGGTGTACTGGCTCCTCCCCTTCAGTCTTTCACAGGTGTACCGGCTCCTCCCCTTCAGTCTTGCGCAAGTGTATCGGTTCCTCCCCTTCAGTCTTGCACAGGTGTACCGGCTCCTCCCCTTCAGACTTGCACAGGTGTACCGGCACCTCCCCCTTCAGTCTTGCACAGGCGTACCGGCTCCTCCCCTTCAGTCTTGCACAGGCGTACCGGCTCCTCCCCTTCAGTCTTGCACAGGTGTACCGGCTCCTCCCCCTTCAGTCTTGCACAGGTGTACTGGCTCCTCCCCCTTCGGACTTGCACAGGTGTACTGGCTCCTCCCCTTCAGTCTTGCACAGGTGTACCGGCTCCTCCCCCTTCAGACTTGCACAGGTGTACTGGCTCCTCCCCTTCAGTCTTTCACAGGTGTACCGGCTCCTCCCCTCAGTCTTGCGCAAGTGTATCGGTTCCTCCCCTTCAGTCTTGCACAGGTGTACCGGCTCCTCCCCTTCAGACTTGCACAGGTGTACCGGCTCCTCCCCCTTCAGTCTTGCACAGGCGTACCGGCTCCTCCCCTTCAGTCTTGCACAGGCGTACCGGCTCCTCCCCTTCAGTCTTGCAC
The DNA here is from genome assembly GCF_905171775.1 of Rana temporaria. NCBI lineage: Eukaryota > Metazoa > Chordata > Amphibia > Anura > Ranidae > Rana > Rana temporaria. The sequence continues at coordinate 1,029,509 of NC_053496.1, forward strand.
AGGTGTACCGGCTCCTCCCCTTCAGTCTTGCACAGGTGTACCGGCTCCTCCCCCTTCAGACTTGCACAGGTGTACTGGCTCCTCCCCTTCAGTCTTGCACAGGTGTACCGGCTCCTCCCCCTTCAGTCTTGCACAGGTGTACCGGCTCCTCCCCCTTCAGTCTTGCACAGGTGTACCGGCTCCTCCCCCTTCAGTCTTGCACAGTTGTACCGGCTCCTCCCCCTTCAGTCTTGCACAGTTGTACCGGCTCCTCCCCTTCAGTCTTGCACAGGTGTACCGGCTCCTCCCCCTTCAGACTTGCACAGGTGTACCGGCTCCTCCCCTTCAGTCTTGCACAGGTGTACCGGCTCCTCCCCTTCAGTCTTGCACAGGTGTACCGGCTCCTCCCCCTTCAGACTTGCACAGGTGTACCGGCTCCTCCCCTTCAGTCTTGCACAGGTGTACCGGCTCCTCCCCTTCAGTCTTGCACAGGTGTACCGGCTCCTCCCCCTTCAGACTTGCACAGGTGTACTGGCTCCTCCCCTTCAGTCTTGCACAGGTGTACCGGCTCCTCCCCCTTCAGTCTTGCACAGGTGTACCGGCTCCTCCCCCTTCAGTCTTGCACAGGTGTACCGGCTCCTCCCCTTCCTCTGATTTCCCTGCACACTGTGAGCTCCTCACCATGTACATTAGAAGCTGCAGATTATAGAGCCCCGCCCCATTTCCTGGGTGGAGGACGTCCAGCATCATCTAGCCCTTCCCTCCCCAGACCCCGCCCCTTTCTGCCTTTCAATCACCGAGGCTCACTATGATTGGTTGGTGATCTGTCCGCACCTTCACACCGACTCCCACCCATTATTTATTTATTTGACATTTGCATAGCTCCTCCCACTGCTTTCATCAGCAGCTCTTCATAGGAGTACTGAGGCTGGGAGGGCTGGGATGTTTTCAGGAATCTGTACCGCCCCCTGCTGACCCCTCCCACCAGCCATGATCTGCCTCCATGGCATAGAGAAGCGCAGAGACCCGGTGATGACATCACAGGGACTGAAAAATGATTGGAAACGGAAACTTCAAATATTTAAAAGTTTTATGATGGGGGGGGAGGGGGGACACTTCATGTAGATGGGATCGTCTTGCGGTGGTTACACCCGTTCCCCATAATCCGGGATTTTTCATATAAAATCAATTCGCTGCTGGATCGCTTTTCCAGGCGGGGGGAGGGGAGGACACGACACGCCCCCACAGGTGCTTCCCTGGGGTCTCCTGTGCGGTCGGGGAACCTGAAATCCAATCCGGCGATTCCGCAGGTTTATCATAGAGCTGAGCGGGGACCTGAGGGTCTCTATGGTCCAGGAGGTCCGCAGTGACGTCATGATGTCACTTCCAGTTAGGCAGTAAACTCCGCCCCCTTTTTATTGTAAAGTAGAGATCAATGTTTTTCTTTATTATAAAGGAGAGATCGGGGGACCCCACATGTCTCCATAAAGAGGATCGGGGGGGGGGGGGCTGCTGACAGGCTGACCCCTCCCCCTTTGCAGCAATGCTGACAGGCTGACCCCTCCCCCACCCTTTCACCCTCTGCAGCAATGCTGGCAGCACTCACACGTCTATTTCCCAAAGACAACCTCTGGATATGACGCTGATCACGCAACCTCAACTTCTCTGGTGGGCCATGGCGAGGCGGGGGAGGGGAACCCGTCCTGTTATACCGCTGGATGGTCCCGCCCCCGCGCTGCAGATCAGTTTCAGGGTCTTGGCGATCTTCTTATATCCTCGGCCATCTTTATGTAGAGACACAATTCTTTATATCAGATCCTCAGAGAGATCTTTGCCATGAGGGGCCATGTTGTCCTTCCAGTGACCAGAGAGAGTGAGAGCGATAACACCAAATTTATCACACCTGAGACCTTGTAACACTAACCAGTCACATGACACCGGGGGAGGGAAAATGGCTAATTAGGCCCAATTTGGAAATGTTTTACTTAGGGGTGTCCTGACTTTTGTTGCCAGTGGTTTAGACATTAATGGCTGTGTGTTGATTTATTTGTTATACAAGCTGAACACTCACTACACAACATTGCAGATACAAAGTGTTATTTCTTCAGTGTTGTCACATGAAAAGATACAAGAAATGTGACTGGGGGGTGTACTTACTTTTATCAGATACTGTATAATGTTTGGGGGTTCTAAGTAATTTTCTAGCAAAAAATAATGCAGATTATTACTTGCAAACAAAGTGTCAGAACAGGCCTGGTCTGGAAGGGGTTAATGAATGTCCATTGCTGCCAATAAACCCGTTCTGTGTCCTGTAGTAGTGTTCTGTGTCCTGTAGTAGCGTTCTGTGTCCTGTAGTAGCGTTCTGTGTCCTGTAGCAGTGTTCTGTGTCCTGTAGTAGTGTTCTGTGTCCTGTAGTAGCGTTCTGTGTCCTGTAGTAGCGTTCTGTGTCCTGTAGTAGCGTTCTGTGTCCCGTAGTAGTGTTCTGTGTCCTGTGTCCTGTAGCAGTGTTCTGTGTCCTGTAGTAGCGTTCTGTGTCCTGTAGCAGTGTTCTGTGTCCTGTAGCAGTGTTCTGTGTCCTGTAGCAGTGTTCTGTGTCCTGTAGTAGCGTTCTGTGTCCTGTAGCAGTGTTCTGTGTCCTGTAGCAGTGTTCTGTGTCCTGTAGCAGTGTTCTGTGTCCTGTAGCAGTGTTCTGTGTCCTGTAGTAGCGTTCTGTGTCCTGTAGTAGCGTTCTGTGTCCCGTAGTAGTGTTCTGTGTCCTGTGTCCTGTAGCAGTGTTCTGTGTCCTGTAGTAGCGTTCTGTGTCCTGTAGCAGTGTTCTGTGTCCTGTAGCAGTGTTCTGTGTCCTGTAGTAGCGTTCTGTGTCCTGTAGCAGTGTTCTGTGTCCTGTAGCAGTGTTCTGTGTCCTGTAGTAGCGTTCTGTGTCCTGTAGCAGTGTTCTGTGTCCTGTAGCAGTGTTCTGTGTCCTGTAGCAGTGTTCTGTGTCCTGTAGTAGCGTTCTGTGTCCTGTAGCAGTGTTCTGTGTCCTGTAGCAGTGTTCTGTGTCCTGTAGCAGTGTTCTGTGTCCTGTAGTAGTGTTCTGTGTCCTGTAGTAGCGTTCTGTGTCCTGTAGCAGCGTTCTGTGTCCTGTAGTAGTGTTCTGTGTCCTGTAGTAGTGTTCTGTGTCCCGTAGTAGTGTTCTTTGTCCTGTAGCAGTGTTCTGTGTCCTGTAGCAGTGTTCTGTGTCCTGTAGCAGTGTTCTGTGTCCTGTAGTAGCGTTCTGTGTCCTGTAGCAGTGTTCTGTGTCCTGTAGCAGTGTTCTGTGTCCCGTAGCAGTGTTGTGTGTCCCGTAGCGGTGTTGTGTGTCCCGTAACGGTGTTCTGTGTCCTGTAACGGTGTTCTGTGTCCTGTAGCGGTGTTGTGTGTCCTGTAGCGGTGTTGTGTGTCCTGTAGCGGTGTTGTGTGTCCTGTAGTGGTGTTCTGTGTCCCGTAGCAGTGTTGTGTGTCCCGTAGCAGTGTTGTGTGTCCCGTAGCAGTGTTGTGTGTCCCGTAGCAGTGTTGTGTGTCCTGTAGCGGTATTGTGTGTCCTGTAGCGGTGTTGTGTGTCCTGTAACGGTGTTCTGTGTCCTGTAGCGGTGTTGTGTGTCCTGTAGTAGCGTTCTGTGTCCTGTAGCAGTGTTCTGTGTCCTGTAGCAGTGTTCTGTGTCCTGTAGCAGTGTTCTGTGTCCTGTAGTAGCGTTCTGTGTCCTGTAGCAGTGTTCTGTGTCCTGTAGCAGTGTTCTGTGTCCTGTAGTAGTGTTCTGTGTCCTGTAGCAGTGTTCTGTGTCCTGTAGCAGTGTTCTGTGTCCTGTAGCAGCGTTCTGTGTCCTGTAGCAGTGTTCTGTGTCCTGTAGCAGTGTTCTGTGTCCTGTAGCAGTGTTCTGTGTCCTGTAGTAGCGTTCTGTGTCCTGTAGCAGTGTTCTGTGTCCTGTAGCAGTGTTCTGTGTCCTGTAGCAGTGTTCTGTGTCCTGTAGCAGTGTTCTGTGTCCTGTAGTAGTGTTCTGTGTCCTGTAGCAGCGTTCTGTGTCCTGTAGCAGCGTTCTGTGTCCTGTAGTAGTGTTCTGTGTCCTGTAGTAGTGTTCTGTGTCCTGTAGTAGTGTTCTGTGTCCCGTAGTAGTGTTCTTTGTCCTGTAGCAGTGTTCTGTGTCCTGTAGCAGTGTTCTGTGTCCTGTAGTAGCGTTCTGTGTCCTGTAGCAGTGTTCTGTGTCCTGTAGCAGTGTTCTGTGTCCCGTAGCAGTGTTGTGTGTCCCGTAGCGGTGTTGTGTGTCCCGTAACGGTGTTGTGTGTCCCGTAACGGTGTTGTGTGTCCCGTAACGGTGTTCTGTGTCCTGTAACGGTGTTCTGTGTCCTGTAGCGGTGTTGTGTGTCCTGTAGCGGTGTTGTGTGTCCTGTAGCGGTGTTGTGTGTCCTGTAGTGGTGTTCTGTGTCCCGTAGCAGTGTTGTGTGTCCCGTAGCAGTGTTGTGTGTCCCGTAGCAGTGTTGTGTGTCCCGTAGCAGTGTTGTGTGTCCTGTAGCGGTATTGTGTGTCCTGTAGCGGTATTGTGTGTCCTGTAGCGGTGTTGTGTGTCCTGTAACGGTGTTGTGTGTCCTGTAGCGGTGTTGTGTGTCCTGTAGCGGTGTTGTGTGTCCTGTAGCGGTGTTGTGTGTCCTGTAGTGGTGTTCTGTGTCCCGTAGCAGTGTTGTGTGTCCCGTAGCAGTGTTGTGTGTCCCGTAGCAGTGTTGTGTGTCCCGTAGCAGTGTTGTGTGTCCTGTAGCGGTATTGTGTGTCCTGTAGCGGTATTGTGTGTCCTGTAGCGGTGTTGTGTGTCCTGTAACGGTGTTGTGTGTCCTGTAGCGGTGTTGTGTGTCCTGTAGCGGTGTTGTGTGTCCTGTAGCGGTGTTGTGTGTCCTGTAGCGGTGTTGTGTGTCCTGTAGCGGTGTTCTGTGACCTGTATTGATCTGTGATTGGTGTCTCTCTCTCTCTGTGGACAGGCGGAGGTCCGGCCTCAGTGTGGCCGCCTGGTGATGTACGGCTCCGGAGGGGAGAACGCCCACGGGGTGCGGGCGGTGACCGCGGGACGAAGATGCGCCATCGCGTTGTGGTTCACGGAGTCGGCAGAACAAGCAGAGCAGGTAACACCGGAGGCCCCGCCCCATCTGTCCCCCCGATATCTCCTCCAATCACAGACAGTCTCTATTTCTCTTCTCTCCTTCCTGGAAAAGTTATCAATGGATTTGCATTTTAATGAGTGGAATAAGTAAGTGCACCCCTCACAGAACATGGCCTGGTGATTGGTGGAGAAGCCCTTGTTGGCGATCACAGAGGTGAGTTGGCCTCCAGGTTCTCACACATCTCAGGAGGATTTGACAACTCAAAACTTCAGCCTAAATGTGGGATGGAAGGGGGAGGGGGAAGACAAGTGCAGCCTCCCCTTTTGGGTGGAGCTCCGCTTTAAGTCGCCTCCCCCTGCACATGCATGCGCTTGCACAGCTTTTTGTGATTGGACCTTTCTGAGCATGTGATGTGTCCTGTGGGGGGAGGGGGACGAGTGACACCATCCTCACCTGATGAGCGACCTCCATGGACTGCCATAGGTGGGTACTGATAAAAGTCGGTCCCCCCCCCCCCCCCCTCCAGTGCCAAGCTGTGGAGAAGGTCAAGCCCCGCCTCCATGAGGGTGATCAGGAGCGACGTGTGACTGGGGGGGGGGGTTATTTATGAAAGGCAAATCTACTACAAGTGCAAAGTGCCCTTGGAAGGTCAGTCTCTGGAGATCTGGGGGGAAGCTCTGCTGATTTTATCATCCAATCAGGTGCAAGCTAAAATGCTGTTTTTATTTTCCTTGCCCCTCCCCCTCGGATCTCCAGCGACTGACCTTCTAAGAGCTCTTGTAGTGCCGAGTGGAAATCCCCTCCCCCCCATAGTGTCATAGTGCGATGGGCGGAGTTCTCCCTTATGGGGAACGAGGAAACTGGTGACTGGATCAGCAGGAAGTCGCTGGAATAATCGCTGGGGGTTAAAGGATTGGAAACATTCTTTCTAAACAAACATGAAGGAGGGAAAGTTCCGGATCTTCCCGATTAGATTTACATCGACTTTCAGGTTTTTCTTCCCTGAACCTCTCCTCGATAAGGGGCGGGGCTTCCCGCGGTGTGGGCGGGTTCCATGGGCGGAGTCATGGAGACTCTCCGGGGTCCAGATAGAGAATATTCTCCGGCATTTCCTCAGCCGTCACTATAAATCCCTGTAAATGTTTCTGATGTGTTTGTTTCCTGTGATCCTCGGCTCCACCTAGTGGTCAGAATGCAGTATTTTCCTGGTGGGGGGGCCTAGTTGTACAAAAAATCTCAGGCACTTGCCTAGCCGTCGCGTTATGTCCCTGAATTTTTACTAACATGTTTATCATGACGTCCAGACAAATCCTTGAGAATTTTTTAATAACCAGGAAAATACTACATAATGGGCACTAGGTGGAGCCGAGGGTCACAGGAAATAAACACATTAGAAAACTATTCCAGGGATTTATTTCCTGTGATCCTCGGCTCCACCTAGTGGCCAGAATGTAGTATTTTCCTGGCCGTGGTGCGTCCTGATTGGGGTGTACTTATTAAATCCTTCTCAGACATTTGTTTACCTCTCACAAGGAAGGATTTAGGCAAATACTTCAGAATTGTTGTTATAACCAGGAAAATACTGCATTCTGGCCACTAGGTGGAGCCGAGGATCACAGGAAATAAACACATTAGAAAATATTCCAGGGATTTATTTCCTGTGATCCTCAGCTCCACCTAGTGGCCAGAATGCAGTATTTTCCTGGTGGGGGGCCTAGATGTACAAAAATTCTCAGGCACTTGCCTAGCCGTCGCGTTATGTCCCTGAATTTTTATTAATATGTTTATCATGACGTCCAGACAAATGCTTGAGAATTTTTTAATAACCAGGAAATACGCCAACCAGGAAAATACAGCATTCTGGCCACTAGGTGGAGCCGAGGATCACAGGAAATAAACATATTAGAAAATATTACAGGGATTTATTTCCTGTGATCCTGAGCTCCACCTAGTGGCCAGAATGTAGTATTTTCCTGGCCGTGGTGCGTCCTGATTGGGGTGTACTTATTAAATCCTTCTCAGACATTTGTTTACCTCTCACAAGGAAGGATTTAGGCAAATACTTCAGAATTGTTGTTATAACCAGGAAAATGCTGCACAATGGCCACTAGGTGGAGCCGAGGATCACAGGAAATAAATATATTAGAAAATATTCCAGGGATTTATTTCCCGGGATCCTCGGCTCCACCTAGTGGCCAGAATGTAGTATTTTCCTGGCTGTAGTCCATCCTGATTGGGGTCTAGTTATAAAATAATTTCTGCCGGAAGGACCTTGGCCGGTGATATGTTTGCCGGCGATTGAGTTCATCCCATTTTTCTGACACCTCTTTCCTCCGACAGGAACGACATCAGGCAAAGATTCTGGTAAAAGGCGACACCAATCCGAGAGAGGAGAAGGAGAAGGAGACGCCGCGGGCGGGGAGAGAGACCACCAGATCGCGGATCTCCTCAAACGACGATGAGCCTGATAGGCCGTCCGGCCGGCAGCAGAGGAGAAGAACCACGAGAAATATTAAAGATGAACTTTGAGATTTGGCGCAAGAGACTGCAGAGCGCAGAGACTTTTCCCGGCTCCCTGGGGCAGAGCGGCGAGGGTTAATAGAGCGCCGAAGGGGGGGCGGATCCTGGGTGGGGATTATGGGTAAGGTGATGGAAAAGATGTTAAAGGAGAACTCCAGACATGACAATTTGTACATAAAATGACCTCCTAAGAGAACCAAAACTGTGCGGGGGAGGGGCCATGTAATACGGGCGTGGCCCCTTTACCGCGGTCTGCGCCAAAATCATAAACGCTTCGGTACCGGTCCTGACACGTGTGCCGGATTCAGGTAATTCCTGCTACCTCCACTTTTAGAGTCTGTTGCTATGACGATGACAGATCACCACCAGTTTACAAATAAGCAAACCAGCGGTAATTAACACCGGCTCTCCATTGGCATACAGGGATGAGTCATCGGTTGCTATGGTGCCAGCGGCTGCCGGCCTCATAGCAACCAAGGAGCCCTGTATTGGAAGCTGTGCCCTTAGACCCACAACAAAAATGCCAGGTGCCGGGGGCGGAGTGACATGCATTGGGGGCGTGGCCTGGCTTCCATACACATCCTTACAGGGTTTTGCTGTGGTGTGCGACTTTTAAGACTTCCAGTACCTACAACCGGTGCACTTCGTCAGCAAGGGACTGAGTATGGAGTGACCGCGGTGTGGACACGCCGGTGCTCAGAGTCGGCCGTTTTATGCTTGGATGTTGTCATGAAGATGACAGCTTACCACACAGGGCTCCCTGGTTGCTAGGAAGATGGCAGCCGCTGGCATCATAGCAACCTGTGACTTGTCCCTGACCCTCATCAGCTGCTAGCCAACAGTCGAAAGGCAACAAAGGGGCGGGATTCTGATGACATCATAAACTGGCATTCCCACACCTTATGTTTGTATATCTATTTTTCGGCATTGGTTGCTATGATGGTATCGACTTTGCAGCTGAATGGGGCCAGGGATGAGTCATTGGTTGCTATGATGCCAGCGGCTGCCAGCTTCAAAACAAACAGGGATCCCTTGTGTGGGAAGCTGTCCACTTTGTTAGCAAGGGGCTGAGTATGGAATGACGCCGTGTGGACACCCCGGTGCTCACGCGCTGTTTACCACACAGGGCTCCCTGGTTGCTATGAAGCCGGCAGCCGCTGACATCCTAGCAACCTATGACTTGTCCCTGGCCCTATTTAGCTTCTGGCCAGGGACTCTCCTGAATGATAGCTGAATGGAGAGAAGCCATCCGTTGCTATGATGGTGTCAGCTGTGCAATGGGGCCAGAGATGAGTCATTGGTTGCTATGATGCCAGCAGCTGCCAGCTTCATAGTGACCAGGGAGCTCGGTGTGGGAAGCTGGGCACTTAGCAAGGGTCTAAGTATAGAATGACCAAGCTGAAGCTGAATGGAGACAAGTTATCTGTTGCAATGATGGTGTCGGACGTTCAGCTGAATGGGGCCAGGGATGAGTTATTGGTTGCTATGATGCCAGCGACTGCCAGCTTCATAGCAGCCAGGAAGCCCTGTGTGGGAAGCTGTGCAATTAACAAGGTTCTTAGCATGCACGGAGTATGGGCACACTGGTGATCAGAGTGGGGCATGAATATGACAGTTTACCACAAAGGACTCCCTGGTTGCTATGAAGCCGGCAGCCATTCAGCGTCTGGCCAGGGAATCTCCTGAATGATAGCTGAATAGAGAGAAGCCATCCGTTGCTATGATGGTGTCGGCTATGAAATGGGGCCAAAGGTGAGTCATCGGTTGCTATGATGCCAGCGGCTGCCAGCTTCATAGCAACCAGGGAGCCCTGTGTGGGAAGCTGTCCACTTTGTAAGCAAGGGGCTGAGTATGGAAGGACTGTGGTGTGGACACGTTGGTGTGCAGAGTGGGGCATTAATATGATAGTTTACCACACAGGGCTCCCTGGTTGCTATGAAGCTTGCATCTGCTGGCATCATAGCAACCTATGACTTGTCCTTGGGCCTAGTCAGCTTCTGGCCGATAGCTGAATGGAGAGAAGTCATCCGTTGCTATGATGGTGTCAGCTGTGCAGCTGAATGGGACCATGGCTGAGTCATCGGTTGCTATGATGCCAGCGGCTGCCAGCTTCATAGCAACCAGGGAGCCCTGTGTGGGAAACTGTGCACTGAAAAAAGGGGCTTAGCATGCATGAGTATGGAATGACCGCAGTGTGGACACGGAGGTGCCCAGAATGGGGCTTGAATATGACAGTTTACCATAGAGGGCTCCCTGGTGGCTAGGAAGCCGGCAGCCGCTGGCATCATAGTAACCTATGACTTGTCCCTGGCTCGGCGTCTGGCCAGGGAATCTCCTGAATGACAGCTGAATGGAGAGCAGTCATTGGTTGCTATGATGGCGTCGGCTGTGCAGCTGAATGGAGGGAAGTCATTGGTTGCTATGATGGCGTCGGCTGTGCAGCTGAATGGGGCCAGGGTGGGTCATTGGTTGCTATGATGTCATCTGTTGCCAGCTTCATAGCAACCAGCCCTGTGTGGGAAGCTGGGCACCTAGCAAGGGGCTGAGTATGGAGTGGTGGCGGTATAGACACGCCGGTCTCAGTTCCGCCCCCTCCTCTCCAGGTGAGAGAGCTGTGTACCTTTCCCTGACAGGTAGATGGATTGGTGAGGAAATGTCCCCGGCACTCTCTATGATTCCTCCACATGGTGCCTCCATTCCTAGAACTGACGGCTATCTCCTCATTTTGTACCCCTCTTTGGCAGCGCCCCCGTAGCATGTAGTAGCTGAGGAAGTTTGAACCATCTAAAAATAAAAAGGGGTCCCAATAATGCAGAAGGACCTTCCCTTTGTATAAGCCGCGCTGTATGGAGGGGGGAGGGGCACAGACACAGGTTGGCCCTCATTCATTTGCATTGTAAAGCGGCTTCTCCATCTCTCATATTGTGTGGCTTTAGCCTTACATGCTGTTTTGCACACGCAGCGCTGCAGCAGCCAATTGGCTTATTCTGTAAGCAATAAAAGGAGCAAAATGTAGAAACCAATAAAGTTTACTTTACAGAAACCTCAGGAAAACAAAATGGAGTCTGTTTGGTTGCTATGGGTGATCCATGGGGGAGGGATTTACTACTAATGGAAATGTCATAGAAACCAATCAGCTTCTAGGTTTTATTTTCAGGCTTAGGCGAACAATCTGTCAAAGTCAGAAGCTGATTGGCCGCCATTCACGGCTCCTCCCCATTCTGAGTGCTCCAGGTTTAGTAAATCTTCCTCTTTGTGTTGCTTTTGGCTTTTCCCTTTACCCCAAAAAAAACTGCCTCTGCAGGTAGGGGGCGCCTATAGATAAAGTGCAGGGGGCGCCAATAAATAAAGTGCAGGGGGCGCCTATAGATAAAGTGTAATAACGGCCTTCCTATAAGTGTAGTAGGCCATTCCTGCCCCCCCCCCCCCCCCCCCCGAAGCCTGGCTGAAAAACTCCCAGCGATGGCATCAGCCCTTCCTGCCTCGTTGCTAGGACGTTGCTAAGACATTTCCAACCAGCAGAGGAAATGGAGGGTCACACCTGTAATAGTGGGGGAGGGGGGTGAGCAGAAATGGCCGCGAGTGTCTTAGCAACCCCCCTAGCAACAAGGCAGGGCAGGATGATGTCATATCCGGACCAGGCTGTGGCTCCCCAAGTAACCGCGAGAGTCACACAAATCCGGGAGCTGCGGGCCGCTGTCTGGGGGGGGGGGTTCGGCATCACTGGGGGGGGGGGGTGATAATGTCAGAAAAAGCATTTTGGCCACACCCACATTTTGCTGCCTGAGGCTATGCGCACCGCATTACTACTCTTCTGGCTTGAGGAAAGGTGGCGACCCTACCCGGGAGGTAGGTAGGTGCCCTCCACCAATCACAAGGCAGATTGTTACCCTGCTGCGGTCAGAGCTGCACAGTTTGGTCTCCTCACCTGCAGGGGGCAGTCCCTCAGGAAAGGAGAACCAACTCTTTCACTGGAGATTTTCTATCATGCAGCCGGGCTTGGAGTAATGCTCTGCAGAACGCAGGGTGGGAGTAACGCTCTGCAGGATGTGGGGGAAGTAATACTCTGCAGAACGCAGGCCTTGAGTAAAATTCTGCAGGACGCAGGGTGGGAGTAACGCTCTGCAGGACGCAGGGTGGGAGTAACGCTCTGCAGGACGCAGGGTGGGAGTAACGCTCTGCAGGACGCAGGGTGGGAGTAACGCTCTGCAGGACGCAGGCCTGGAGTAACGCTCTGCAGGACGCAGGCCTGGAGTAACGCTCTGCAGGACGTGGGGTTGAAGTAAAGCTCTGCAGGACGCAGGCCCGGAGTAACGCTCTGCAGGACGTGGGGATGAAGTAACGATCTGCAGAACGCAGGCCCAGAGTAACGCTCTGTGGGTCCCATTGGAGCAGGTCTCAGGACAGAGCGTTGCTCCGGCGGCTCTCTGCAGAGCGTTCCTCCTGGGGAGGCGAGGGGTTAATGAAGATGGCGGCGCGCCAGCCGTGTATTTTGTGATTGTTTTATAATGAAGCGCGATGTTTGCTGTCGGTGTGTCCTGCGGGGTGCGGCGCGGAGCGCGTCCTGCCAAGACGTGTACAATGGGGTGTCTGTGTGCGAGGCCTCGGGGGACACGGAGCTCCATGACTTTATATGGGGTCCCGCGAGAGAAGTGAGACTCTCCGACATCCTCCCAGAAGGACAGGATTATGTATTGTGCAATGGAAGGGCTCTCGCGCTATCGATGTTCTAAACCTAGGGGGCACTGCTGCAGTTACCTGATCCCAGCCAAAAGTGAAAGCAAATGAAATAAGTGATAATAGCTGCGCTGTGTGGGTATGGAGGGGTGAGAAACAAAACAGTGATCGATAAGTCCCACCGATTGGGCGGGGTGAACGTAGAGTGTCCAATCTGAACTGTGAAGGTGAGTGGTCTGGAAACGGTTAACACTGTGCAGCAAAATCATTATAAGGAAATAAAATAAACATGGAAGTGAATAAACACAGGGCTGGATTCAGGTACATTTGCGCTTTTTTTACAGAGGCGCAGGGCAACGTTTTTGCCCTGCGCCCTTGCAAATTTACTGCGCTGCCCTTGATTCACGGAGCAGTAGCTCCATAAATTGCGTGGGCGCGCCGGCAAAATTCCCGGCATAAGCGCGCGCAATTTAAATGATCCCGTAGGGGGTGGGAATCATTTAAATTAGGCGCGTTCCCGTGCCGAGCGTAGAGCGCATGCTCCGTCGGGAAACTTTCCCGACGTGCATTGCGGTAAATGACGTCGCAAGGACGTCATTTGCTTCAAAGTGAACGTGAATGGCGTCCAGCGCCATTCACGATTCACTTACGCAAACTACGTAAGTTTCAAATTTCGCGACGCGGGAACGACAGGTATACGTAACATTGGCTGCCCCTGCTAATAGCAGGGGCAGCTTTACGCGAAAACCGCCGTACGGAAACGACGTAAATTGCGTATGCAGGGCTCGCGCAACGTTGTGAATCGGCGTAAGTATGCAATTTGCATACTATACGCTGAGCACAACGGGAACGCCACCTAGCGGCCATCGCAAGAATGCAGCCTAAGATATGCGGGCATAAGAGCCTTATGCCGCGCATATCTTAGGCTGCAGTCGGCGTAACGAGGTTCCTGAATCAGGAGCATTCGTTACGCCGGGGAAAGTAAGCAATTGCGCTGCGTAACCTATGGTTACACAGGCGCAATTGCTTCTTGAATCCAGCCCACAGTTATCAAAATAAATGTCCAGGATTGGTACTAAGGACCAAAGGTAAGTGATCCCAACACATAATAAAGGGTAAAAATCCAGTGAAATCAAGTGCAAATACAAATCTCGCATCCAAGAAGCGAATATATAAAGGTGCAGTCCTCCATAGCTGTGAGTAATAAGAAACCAGGAAATCCAATATTTCAGAGAAGAGCAAGCTTCGTTGCGCACACCTCTAGTGCTATGGAATGCTCACCTCAAGGCCACCATAGCACGGATAGCCTGGATACCACTCAGGGTGTACTCAAAGATCCAGCAGGATGAGGGCTAGATGTAGTCTCCACATTAAATGACCATATTGGAAGAAACAAGAAAAAGATATGGCGTAATACTGGAAGCAAGGGTCTAAAAACGATCAATCACGTGCACTCACATGGAGGCCGTGAGCAGTGGGCCTATCTCCTACGAACGGCGAGTTCCTGCGACCCAGTCTGAGATCTTGATTGTATGCTGATCCTCTCTCTTTGGCCTCCACCTAAACATCCACAGATACTGGCACTAAATGCTCAGCGGGTATAGATGGGCAAAGAGAGAAGAAGGTACATAGTACAGCTCCGCTTCAAAAGTATTTAATATAAAAACATATAAAAAAACTCACATTTAAAATGTCAGGAATATCCAAACAAAACGAGCAGCGAGCTCATATCTCTCTCTTCAGAGTGTGTGAGGTCTGGTACTTCCTGTCCCTACACGTGGCGTCATATCACATGACTTCATCAGGGGTATAGTGATGGGAGTACCGAGGGATCTTTAAATAGGCTGTCAAAATGTCTGCAAACATGGGTGTCCGTCAGCCATTTTGTCGGAGCCCATAGAGAACAATGGCTCGGATTCAGAGAGCAATTGCGCCTGCGTAACCATAGTTACGCAGCGCAATTGCTTGCTTGCGCCGGCGTTACGAATGCTTCTGATTCAGGAACATCGTAACGCCGACTGCAGCCTAAGAAATGACTGGCATAAGGCTCTTATGCCCGCATATCTTAGGCTGCATTCTTGCGATGACCGCTAGGGGGCGCTCCCATTGTGCTCAGTGTATAGTATGCAAATTGCATACTAACACCAATTCACAATGTTGCGCGGGCCCTGCGTACGCAATTTACGGAGTTTCCGTACGGCGTGTTTAGCGTACGGCTGCCCCTTCTAATAGTAGGGGCAGCCAATGCTAAACTATCCCCGCCGTTCCCGCGTCGTGAAATTTGAATTTCACGTCGTTTGCGTAAGTGATTCGTGAATGGCGCTGGATGCCATTCACGTTCACTTTGAAGCAAATGACGTCCTTGCGACGTCATTTGCCGCAATGCACGTCGGGAAAGTTTCCCGACGGCACATGCGCTTTACGATCGGCGCGGGAACGTGCCTAATTTAAATGATTCCCGCCCCCTGCGGGATCATTTAAATTGCGCGCGCTTAGGCCGGGAAATTTTGCTGGCGCGCCCTCGCAATTTACGGAGCTCCTGCTCCGTGAATCGAGGGCAGCGGCGCAAATTTGCGGGGGCGCAGGGCAAAATCGTTGCCCTGTGCCTCCGTAATTTATGCGCAATTCTTACTGAATCTGGGCCATTGTCACCGCCATCATTGGAACACAGCTGGTGTGCAGACAGTATATATTGGCATATAAATCAGCAAAAAGGATAAGATATGGATTGGTAAGCCATTAAAAACATGAAAGTTTTGAAGGACGGATGGGGACAACACTATAAGCATGGAAGACGTTGTGTCAGAACACTGGATGGCTGACCAGTCGGGACACGGCTGCCAGGTGCATTATAATGGTTTGTAACTATTCTGGAAGCCGAACGCTAAACTGGATGGGAGAGGCTTAATTAACACCGAAGACACCATACAATGGATCATACTGTATATGGGATATGATTAGGCTCTAAAAGATAATTAAAAATATATGTAAAAAAAGGGGATAAAAGTAGGGATAAAAGGACGTTTACACGTATGAGGGGGGGAGGGGGTCCCAGTCGATGAGCCATGTCAGACTACTGGCATTGAAAAGAAGAGAAGACCGAGTCTAATATGTGGAAGTGCTAGAACCCACACACTCGACATATGGTGGGAGTACATGGGTGAACAAGGTAACATATTGCCAACATGTATGAGTAGCAGCTTGAGAAATCTAGTGGTGGAAAGACTAGCTATTGGATGAGTCAAACTCGCACTAGTGAGATACTACCGGTGAGAGGATGATAGAGGAAAGGAGAGGACAAAGCAAGAAAGGCTCTCGGAAAAGTAGGGATCAGGGACTAAAAGTCATTTAGAAAGCAGTTCAGATCGAATTCTATACTTAAAGCGGATGTGCCACGGGAAAAAAATATTAAAAGCCAGCAGATACAAATACTGCAGCTGCTGACTTTTAATATTAAGACACTTACCTGTCCTGGAGTCCAGCGCCGATCGCAGCAGATGACGAGCGATCGCTCGTCACCCTGCTGCTCCCCCCTCCATCCACAGTGAGGGAACCAGGAAGTGAAGCGCTGCGGCTTCACTGCCCGGTTCCCTACGGCGCATGCACGAGTCGCGCTGCGCCCGCCGATTGGCTCCCGCTGTGTGCTGGGAGTCGAGTGTTCCCAGCATACAACGGGGGACGGACGGGAAGTCAGAAAAACCCGTCCTTTGCCCGTATCGTAGGGCCGGAAGTGGGTGCAAATACCTGTCTTTAGACAAGTATCTGCACCCCCCTCCCCCTGAAAGGTGTCAAATGTGACACCGGAGGGGGGGAGGGTTCCGATCAGTGCGAGTTCCACTTTAGGGTGGAGAACCGCTTTAAGCCTCTTGGAGCAAACGTGTCCATATTGTATATGTATTTTGATTCCAGCTGACTCAAAGACCTCACTTTATGTCCGCCTCTCCATGGTCTATTATAGGGAGCAATCCCCCCAAATTTCAGGTGGGAAGAATCTCTGTTGTGAACCGCGTCAAAGTGTCTGGATACGCTATGTTGATCAAATCCTTTTTGGATGTTGACTACGTGATCTTTTATCCGGACCTTGAGAGGCCGTTTAGTCCGCCCCACGTATTGGAGCCCACAGCTGCATTCCAACGCGTAGACGGCACCCTCTGTGTTTCATCCAATGAAATCTTTGATTTCGTAATGGGTACCATTGCTGGTTGATTGGAATTTCTTTTCGTTTGGGCGTTTGGTACGGACACATGCGTAACATTTCTTACAAGGATAGAATCCCTTCCCCGTGAAGAATGTAAATTGTTTTCTGGGGGGGTCTATGACATTCTTAACTAGTTGGTCCCGGAGAGTGGGGGCTCTCTTGTAGACAAATTTCGGCTTTTCTGGCAATACTTCTCTGAGTTTGTTATCTGCTCTTAGAATGTGCCAGTGACGGGTGATGATCTTTTCAATTTTCTTATAGTAAATGTTGTAGTCAAGAATGACGGGAACAGGGTCTGGTCTGCTTATGGGTTTCTGTTTTTCTTCTAAAAGCTTATCCGAGAGGGTATTATGGGGGTTATCCACAAAAGGGATACGCCGGCGTAGGAAAGTTACGTCGGTCGGATGAAGCCTATTTTCAGGCGTATCTAGGGGGTTATCCACAAAAGAGATACGCCGGCGTAGGAAAGTTACGTCGGTCGGATGAAGCCTATTTTCAGGCGTATCTAGGGGGTTATCCACAAAAGGGATACGCCGGCGTATCTCTGTTTCTATCTATGGAACTGATCCACAGACTCAGTTTCCCATAGTTAGGCAGAAGATCCGACATGTGTAATTGAATTACACTGTCAGGTCTTAAGGATGCAATTCTAGGCCGGCCGCTAGGTGGCGAGGCCATTGAGGCCGGCGTAGAATATGCAAATGACCAGTTACGGCGATCCACGAACGTTCCGACGGGCCCGTCGCTCTAATGCTACGTCGTTTACGTCGAGTTACGCCGCGTAAAAATAGGGCTAAGTCCTATTTGACTAAGCCCTATTAAGTATGGCCGTCGTTCCCGCGTCGAAAATTCAAACTCGACGTCGTTTGCGTAAGACGTCCGTGAATGGCGCTGGACGCCATTCACGTTACCGTCTAAGCAAATGACGTCGGAGTGACGTCAGTTAGCGCAATGCACGTCGGGTAAGTTACCCAACGGAGCATGCGCAGTATGTCCAGCGCGGGAGCGCGCCTAATTTAAATGGGACTCGCCCCATTAGATTCGGCACACCTTGCGCCGGGACGGATTTGAGTTACACCGCCGCAAATTTCCAGGTAAGTGTGTTGTGGATCTATACCTAACTTAGGAAATTTGTGGCAGTGTAACTTAAATCACTTAAAGGGGAGGTTCACCCTAAAAACTACTTTTTCTTATTACACTGCCCCCCCCACATTACAATACGATTAAGGCTCTAATTATTTTTTTCCTGCTGTACATACCTTAGTACAGCATATTACCCCCGTGCATCTGGGTTGCGAGTCCCGCGGGAGTGGGCGTTCCTAACATGTCTGTGATTGACGTTTTGCCCAAAAACGAGCTCCCCCCCGTCGTGTAAGCCGCGTCACGGTTGGCGAAAGGAGCCGAACGGCTATGCGCATGCGCAGTATAGCGCCGACTCGCCGTTCGGCTCCTTTTTGCCAACCGTGACGCGGCTTACACGACGGGGGGGAGCTCGTTTTTGGTCAAAACGTCAATCACAGACATGTTAGGAACGCCCACTCCCGCGGGACTCGCAACCCCGAAGCCACGGGTGAATATGCTGTAGTAAGGTATGTACAGCAGGAAAAAAACGAATAGCCTTAATCGTATTGTAATGTGGGGGGCCAGTGTAATAAAAAAAAGTAGTTTTTAGGGTGAACCACCTGTATATCAGTGGTCATCAACCCTGTCCTCAGGACCCACTAACAGGCCAGGTTTGCAGGATAACTGAAATACATCCCAGGTGATATCATTTGTTGCTCAGTGATTGCATCTCCCCGAGGTAATACATAAAACCTGGCCTGTTAGGCTGGGTTCACACTACGATTTTCCCGTCCGTCAGCCGCATACGATTTATATGAAAAAAAACGTATGCGGCTGAAACAGACGTAAACGTATGGAACCGCACATATGTGCGTTTTTCATTGACTTTAATGTTAAAAAAAAACGTATGCGTTTGCCATACGGTTTCAAAAACGGCCGCAAAACCGTGGTTGAACACGGTTTTGCGTACTGTTAAAAAACGTTTTGCAAGCAAATCGTACGCACCCGGATGCATCTGAGTGCATACGATTTGCAATGCATTGTCTATGTATGCGTTTTCCCGTACGGGCCCGTAAGTTTTCAATACTGAAATCGTATGCGGCTGACGGACGGGAAAAGCGTAGTGTGAACCCAGCCTAAGTTACGTTGTGCTGCGGGGCTGTGGATTTGGCCCTAAGATACTAGAGAATATAGAGGGGAAGAACATTATGGACCTAGGATCTATGGAAGAAGTCCAGGTCCCAGTTACTATCAGGACCCAAGAGTCGGGTGGTCCCCTCCACCGCAGAGGCCAAGAGAGAGAAGCCCCTGTCACACAGATGATTGGAGAGATTATGAACACCGATATGAACAAGGACACAACCAACCAGAGGGAGGGATTATTACCCCCCCCCCCCGGAGGAAACAAGGAGAAGAAGTCCCATAAGAAAAGAGTTTTTATTCACTTCCATGTTTATTTTATTTCCTTATAAGGATTTTGCTGCAGTGATAACCGTTTCCAGACCACTCACCTTCACAGTTCAGATTGGACACTGCTTGTAGAGTTCACCCCGCCCAATCGGTGGGACTTATCGATCACTGTTTTGTTTCTCACCCCTCCATACCCACACAGCGCAGCTATTATCACTCCTTTCATAGGATTATGTATTGGTTGCTATGGGTTACCGTGGCCTCAGGCAGTGTGGAGGGCGGCCATAACAATAGAGGACAATAAGGATCGGCTGCTATGGGATAGAGGGCCTGGAAAAAGTATTCATACCCCTCTATATACAGAGCCTGGAAAAAGTATTCACACCCTCTATATACAGAGACAGGAAAAAGTATTCATACCCCTCTATATACAGAGACAGGAAAAAGTATTCACACCCCTCTATACACAGAGACAGGAAAAAGTATTTATACCCCTCTATATACAGAGACAGGAAAAAGTATTCATACCCCTCTATATACAGAGCCTGGAAAAAGTATTCATACCCCTCTATACACAGAGACAGGAAAAAATATTCATACCCCTCTATATACAGAGCCTGGACAAAGTATTCACACCCCTCTATATACAGAGACAGGAAAAAATATTCATACCCCTCTATACACAGAGACAGGAAAAAGTATTCACACCCCTCTATATACAGAGACAGGAAAAAGTATTCATACCCCTCTATACACAGAGACAGGAAAAAGTATTCACACCCCTCTATATACAGAGCCTGGACAAAGTATTCACACCCCTCTATATACAGAGACAGGAAAAAATATTCATACCCCTCTATACACAGAGACAGGAAAAAGTATTCACACCCCTCTATATACAGAGACAGGAAAAAGTATTCATACCCCTCTATACACAGAGACAGGAAAAAATATTCATACCCCTCTATATACAGAGCCTGGAAAAAGTATTCATACCCCTCTATATACAGACAGGAAAAAGTATTCATACCCCTCTATACACAGAGACAGGAAAAAGTATTCATACCCCTCTATATACAGAGACAGGAAAAAGTATTCACACCCCTCTATATACAGAGACAGGAAAAAGTATTCATACCCCTCTATATACAGAGCCTGGAAAAAGTATTCATACCCCTCTATACACAGACAGGAAAAAGTATTCATACCCCTCTATATACAGAGCCTGGAAAAAGTATTCATACCCCTCTATACACAGACAGGAAAAAGTATTCATACCCCTCTATAGACAGAGACAGGAAAAAGTATTCATACCCCTCTATATACAGACAGGAAAAAGTATTCATACCCCTCTATATACAGGGCCTGGAAAAAGTATTCATACCCCTCTATAGACAGAGCCTGGAAAAAGTATTCATACCCCTCTATATACAGAGACAGGAAAAAGTATTCATACCCCTCTATATACAGAGACAGGAAAAAGTATTCACACCCCTCTATACACAGAGACAGGAAAAAGTATTCACACCCCTCTATACACAGAGCCTGGAAAAAGTATTCATACCCCTCTATATACAGAGACAGGAAAAAGTATTCACACCCCTCTATACACAGAGCCTGGAAAAAGTATTCATACCCCTCTATATACAGACAGGAAAAAGTATTCATACCCCTCTATACACAGAGACAGGAAAAAGTATTCATACCCCTCTATATACAGAGACAGGAAAAAGTATTCACACCCCTCTATATACAGAGACAGGAAAAAGTATTCACACCCCTCTATACACAGAGCCTGGAAAAAGTATTCACACCCCTCTATACACAGAGACAGGAAAAAGTATTCATACCCCTCTATATACAGACAGGAAAAAGTATTCATACCCCTCTATATACAGACAGGAAAAAGTATTCATACCCCTCTATATACAGACAGGAAAAAGTATTCATACCCCTCTATATACAGAGACAGGAAAAAGTATTCATACCCCTCTATATACAGAGCCTGGGAAAAGTATTCATACCCCTCTATATACAGGGCCTGGGAAAAGTATTCATACCCCTCTATACACAGAGCCTGGAAAAAGTATTCATACCCCTCTATATACAGAGACAGGAAAAAGTATTCATACCCCTCTATAGACAGAGACAGGAAAAAGTATTCATACCCCTCTATATACAGACAGGAAAAAGTATTCATACCCCTCTATACACAGACAGGAAAAAGTATTCATACCCCTCTATATACAGAGCCTGGGAAAAGTATTCATACCCCTCTATATACAGGGCCTGGAAAAAGTATTCATACCCCTCTATATACAGAGACAGGAAAAAGTATTCATACCCCTCTATATACAGAGACAGGAAAAAGTATTCATACCCCTCTATATACAGAGACAGGAAAAAGTATTCATACCCCTCTATAGACAGAGACAGGAAAAAGTATTCACACCCCTCTATACACAGAGCCTGGAAAAAGTATTCATACCCCTCTATATACAGACAGGAAAAAGTATTCATACCCTCTATATACAGAGACAGGGAAAAGTATTCACACCCCTCTATAGACAGAGACAGGAAAAAGTATTCACACCCCTCTATACACAGAGCCTGGGAAAAGTATTCATACCCCTCTATATACAGACAGGAAAAAGTATTCATACCCCTCTATACACAGACAGGAAAAAGTATTCATACCCCTCTATATACAGAGCCTGGAAAAAGTATTCATACCCTCTATATACAGAGACAGGAAAAAGTATTCATACCCCTCTATATACAGAGACAGGAAAAAGTATTCATACCCTCTATATACAGAGACAGGAAAAAGTATTCATACCCCTCTATATACAGAGACAGGAAAAAGTATTCATACCCCTCTATAGACAGAGACAGGAAAAAGTATTCATACCCCTCTATATACAGGGCCTGGAAAAAGTATTCACACCCCTCTATACACAGAGCCTGGAAAAAGTATTCATACCCCTCTATATACAGACAGGAAAAAGTATTCATACCCCTCTATATACAGAGCCTGGGAAAAGTATTCATACCCCTCTATACACAGAGACAGGAAAAAGTATTCATACCCCTCTATATACAGAGACAGGAAAAAGTATTCATACCCCTCTATACACAGAGCCTGGAAAAAGTATTCACACCCCTCTATACACAGAGCCTGGAAAAAGTATTCATACCCCTCTATACACAGAGACAGGAAAAAGTATTCATACCCCTCTATACACAGAGACAGGAAAAAGTATTCATACCCCTCTATATACAGAGACAGGAAAAAGTATTCACACCCCTCTATATACAGAGACAGGAAAAAGTATTCACACCCCTCTATACACAGAGCCTGGAAAAAGTATTCATACCCCTCTATATACAGACAGGAAAAAGTATTCATACCCCTCTATACACAGAGACAGGAAAAAGTATTCATACCCCTCTATATACAGAGACAGGAAAAAGTATTCATACCCCTCTATATACAGGGCCTGGAAAAAGTATTCACACCCCTCTATACACAGAGCCTGGAAAAAGTATTCATACCCCTCTATACACAGAGACAGGAAAAAGTATTCACACCCCTCTATATACAGAGCCTGGACAAAGTATTCACACCCCTCTATATACAGAGACAGGAAAAAATATTCATACCCCTCTATATACAGAGCCTGGAAAAAGTATTCATACCCCTCTATATACAGAGACAGGAAAAAGTATTCATACCCCTCTATAGACAGAGACAGGAAAAAGTATTCATACCCCTCTATATACAGGGCCTGGAAAAAGTATTCACACCCCTCTATACACAGAGCCTGGAAAAAGTATTCATACCCCTCTATATACAGAGCCTGGGAAAAGTATTCATACCCCTCTATATACAGGGCCTGGGAAAAGTATTCATACCCCTCTATACACAGAGCCTGGAAAAAGTATTCACACCCCTCTATACACAGAGACAGGAAAAAGTATTCACACCCCTCTATATACAGAGCCTGGACAAAGTATTCACACCCCTCTATATACAGAGACAGGAAAAAATATTCATACCCCTCTATATACAGAGCCTGGAAAAAGTATTCATACCCCTCTATATACAGAGACAGGAAAAAGTATTCATACCCCTCTATAGACAGAGACAGGAAAAAGTATTCATACCCCTCTATATACAGGGCCTGGAAAAAGTATTCACACCCCTCTATACACAGAGCCTGGAAAAAGTATTCATACCCCTCTATATACAGACAGGAAAAAGTATTCATACCCCTCTATATACAGAGCCTGGGAAAAGTATTCATACCCCTCTATATACAGGGCCTGGGAAAAGTATTCATACCCCTCTATACACAGAGCCTGGAAAAAGTATTCACACCCCTCTATACACAGAGACAGGAAAAAGTATTCATACCCCTCTATATACAGAGACAGGAAAAAGTATTCATACCCCTCTATATACAGAGACAGGAAAAAGTATTCATACCCCTCTATATACAGAGCCTGGAAAAAGTATTCATACCCCTCTATATACAGAGACAGGAAAAAGTATTCATACCCCTCTATACACAGAGACAGGAAAAAGTATTCATACCCCTCTATATACAGAGACAGGAAAAAGTATTCACACCCCTCTATATACAGAGACAGGAAAAAGTATTCACACCCCTCTATACACAGAGCCTGGAAAAAGTATTCATACCCCTCTATATACAGACAGGAAAAAGTATTCATACCCCTCTATACACAGAGACAGGAAAAAGTATTCATACCCCTCTATATACAGAGACAGGAAAAAGTATTCACACCCCTCTATATACAGAGACAGGAAAAAGTATTCACACCCCTCTATACACAGAGCCTGGAAAAAGTATTCATACCCCTCTATATACAGACAGGAAAAAGTATTCATACCCCTCTATACACAGAGACAGGAAAAAGTATTCATACCCCTCTATATACAGACAGGAAAAAGTATTCATACCCCTCTATATACAGACAGGAAAAAGTATTCATACCCCTCTATACACAGACAGGAAAAAGTATTCATACCCCTCTATATACAGGGCCTGGGAAAAGTATTCATACCCCTCTATACACAGAGCCTGGAAAAAGTATTCATACCCCTCTATATACAGAGACAGGAAAAAGTATTCACACCCCTCTATATACAGAGACAGGAAAAAGTATTCATACCCCTCTATAGACAGAGACAGGAAAAAGTATTCATACCCCTCTATATACAGACAGGAAAAAGTATTCATACCCCTCTATACACAGAGACAGGAAAAAGTATTCATACCCCTCTATATACAGACAGGAAAAAGTATTCATACCCCTCTATACACAGACAGGAAAAAGTATTCATACCCCTCTATATACAGAGCCTGGGAAAAGTATTCATACCCCTCTATATACAGGGCCTGGAAAAAGTATTCATACCCTCTATATACAGAGACAGGAAAAAGTATTCATACCCCTCTATATACAGAGACAGGAAAAAGTATTCATACCCCTCTATATACAGAGACGGGAAAAAGTATTCATACCCCTCTATAGACAGAGCCTGGAAAAAGTATTCATACCCTCTATATACAGAGACAGGAAAAAGTATTCATACCCCTCTATAGACAGAGACAGGAAAAAGTATTCACACCCCTCTATACACAGAGCCTGGAAAAAGTATTCATACCCCTCTATATACAGACAGGAAAAAGTATTCATACCCCTCTATACACAGACAGGAAAAAGTATTCATACCCCTCTATAGACAGGAAAAAGTATTCATACCCCTCTATAGACAGAGCCTGGAAAAAGTATTCATACCCTCTATATACAGAGACAGGAAAAAGTATTCATACCCCTCTATATACAGAGACAGGAAAAAGTATTCATACCCTCTATATACAGAGACAGGAAAAAGTATTCATACCCCTCTATATACAGAGACAGGAAAAAGTATTCATACCCCTCTATATACAGAGACAGGAAAAAGTATTCATACCCCTCTATAGACAGAGACAGGAAAAAGTATTCATACCCCTCTATATACAGGGCCTGGAAAAAGTATTCACACCCCTCTATACACAGAGCCTGGAAAAAGTATTCATACCCCTCTATATACAGACAGGAAAAAGTATTCATACCCCTCTATATACAGAGCCTGGGAAAAGTATTCATACCCCTCTATATACAGGGCCTGGGAAAAGTATTCATACCCCTCTATACACAGAGCCTGGAAAAAGTATTCACACCCCTCTATACACAGAGCCTGGAAAAAGTATTCATACCCCTCTATACACAGAGACAGGAAAAAGTATTCACACCCCTCTATATACAGAGCCTGGACAAAGTATTCACACCCCTCTATATACAGAGACAGGAAAAAATATTCATACCCCTCTATATACAGAGCCTGGAAAAAGTATTCATACCCCTCTATATACAGAGACAGGAAAAAGTATTCATACCCCTCTATAGACAGAGACAGGAAAAAGTATTCATACCCCTCTATATACAGGGCCTGGAAAAAGTATTCACACCCCTCTATACACAGAGCCTGGAAAAAGTATTCATACCCCTCTATATACAGACAGGAAAAAGTATTCATACCCCTCTATATACAGAGCCTGGGAAAAGTATTCATACCCCTCTATATACAGGGCCTGGGAAAAGTATTCATACCCCTCTATACACAGAGCCTGGAAAAAGTATTCACACCCCTCTATACACAGAGACAGGAAAAAGTATTCACACCCCTCTATATACAGAGCCTGGACAAAGTATTCATACCCCTCTATACACAGAGACAGGAAAAAGTATTCATACCCCTCTATATACAGAGCCTGGAAAAAGTATTCATACCCCTCTATATACAGAGACAGGAAAAAGTATTCATACCCCTCTATAGACAGAGACAGGAAAAAGTATTCATACCCCTCTATATACAGGGCCTGGAAAAAGTATTCACACCCCTCTATACACAGAGCCTGGAAAAAGTATTCATACCCCTCTATATACAGACAGGAAAAAGTATTCATACCCCTCTATATACAGAGCCTGGGAAAAGTATTCATACCCCTCTATATACAGGGCCTGGGAAAAGTATTCATACCCCTCTATACACAGAGCCTGGAAAAAGTATTCACACCCCTCTATACACAGAGACAGGAAAAAGTATTCACACCCCTCTATATACAGAGCCTGGACAAAGTATTCACACCCCTCTATATACAGAGACAGGAAAAAATATTCATACCCCTCTATATACAGAGCCTGGAAAAAGTATTCATACCCCTCTATATACAGAGACAGGAAAAAGTATTCATACCCCTCTATAGACAGAGACAGGAAAAAGTATTCATACCCCTCTATATACAGGGCCTGGAAAAAGTATTCACACCCCTCTATACACAGAGCCTGGAAAAAGTATTCATACCCCTCTATATACAGACAGGAAAAAGTATTCATACCCCTCTATATACAGAGCCTGGGAAAAGTATTCATACCCCTCTATATACAGGGCCTGGGAAAAGTATTCATACCCCTCTATACACAGAGCCTGGAAAAAGTATTCATACCCCTCTATATACAGACAGGAAAAAGTATTCATACCCCTCTATAGACAGGGCCTGGACAAAGTATTCACACCCCTCTATATACAGAGACAGGAAAAAGTATTCATACCCCTCTATATACAGTGGGCCAGATTCAGAAAGATCTGCAGATCTTTCTGCTGGCGTAACGTATCTTATTTACGCTACACCGCCGCAAGTTTTTCAGACAAGTGCTTTATTCACAAAGCACTTGCCTGTAAAGTTGCGGCGGCGTAAATCACTCGGCGGAATTCAAATTCAATGCCTTCCGGTGATCGCTCTTCGCTTGGAAAGGAAGGGTTGGGGCACTTTGATATCTTCAGAATCAGGTGAGGGGATCATGGAAGGGATCAGGGAAGGGATTGGGGGAAGGGATCGGGGGAAGGGATCGGGGGAAGGGATCGGGGAGGGGATCATGGAAGGGATCGGGGAAGGGAATCGGAGCAAGGGATTGGGGGAAGGGATCGGGGGAAGGGATCGGGGAGGGGATCATGGAAGGGATCGGGGGAGGGATTGGGGGAAGGGATCGGGGGAAGGGATCGGGGAGGGGATCATGGAAGGGATCGGAGCAAGGGATCGGGGGAAGGGATCGGGGACGGGGAGGGGATCATGGAAGGGATCGGGGAAGGGATCAGGGAAGGGATCAGGAGGGGATCGGAGCAGGGATTTGGGAGGGGATCAGGGAAGGGATCGGGGAGGGGATCATGGAAGGGATCGGGGAAGGGATCGGAGCAAGGGATTGGGGGAAGGGATCGGGGACGGGGAGGGGATCATGGAAGGGATCGGGGAAGGGATCAGGGAAGGGATCAGGAGGGGATCGGAGCAGGGATTTGGGAGGGGATCAGGGAAGGGATCGGATAGGGGATCGGAGGAAGGGATCAGGGAAGAGGTCATGGAAGGGGTCAGGGAAGGGATCAGGGAAGGGATCGGGGGAAGGGATCATGGAAGGGATCAGGGAGGGGAAGGGGTCATGGAAGGGATCAGGGAGGGGAAGGGGTCATGGAAGGGATCAGGGAGGGGAAGGGGTCATGGAAGGGATCAGGGAGGGGAAGGGGTCATGGAAGGGATCTGGGAAGGGAGCGGGGGAGGGGATCGGGAAGGTTTCTGGGACGGAGCGGGTTAAGCCGGTTCTCTGAACTCATTTGCGATGGAAATATTTCTGGTTTGTGTAACCAAATCCCCGACACGCTCCGTCATCTTCTCTCCTCCTGGAACACGCCGATTCCTCGCAGTCCTCCAACTCCCAGAATCCTCCTCACCACATTCCATCTCAGCCAATCACCATCAGCGATTAACCCCTTCCAGCCCGCGCCTTCTCTCCCCAATTATTATCACAGCAGAGACCCCGGGGAATAAATTGGTGGGTGTTGCCATTTTTTATGTCACACGATATTTGCGTTTTTTTCAAACTATTTATCGAAACATTTTTAATGCAAAAAAGACAAAATTCATAAAATATAAAACAAGCGGCGAGTGAATAGACACCAAACACGCCGCACTTTATCAATGCGCAAAACGGCGACAAACATTGGAAATCCGAAGACGCAAAGCGCAGAAAATATTTTATGAAGAAATTAAATTTTTCTTTTTATTACAGAATTTTTTTTTATTTTATATAATAAAAAATCGCAGTGATGATAAAATATCACAGAAAAAAGATGGATTTGTGGGAATAAAATGAGATTTGTGATCAGCGCAGAGCTGAAGAAGAAAACATGGCCTGGTCATGGGGGGGTAAAACCTTTCCGTAAATGACGGGGAAATCCTCCTTCTTATGGGTGAATGTCGGGGATTCTCCCGGGAATAGCAGAGCCAGGCGAGCGGATTTTCTGGTTCCACCGTCCTCAAGCAGCGGCAGCAGTGATCGTCTCCTCAGGTGTCTCCTCGATCTTCTCCTCGATCGTCTCCTCGGTCTTCTCCTCGATCGTCTCCTCGATCTTCTCCTCGATCGTCTCCTCGATCGTCTCCTCAGGTGTCTCCTCGATCTTCTCCTCGATCGTCTCCTCAGGTGTCTCCTCGATCGTCTCCTCGATCGTCTCCTCAGGTGTCTCCTCGATCTTCTCCTCGATCGTCTCCTCAGGTGTCTCCTCGATCGTCTCCTCGATCTTCTCCTCGATCGTCTCCTCGATCGTCTCCTCAGGTGTCTCCTCGATCTTCTCCTCGATCGTCTCCTCGGTCTTCTCCTCGATCGTCTCCTCGATCTTCTCCTCGATCGTCTCCTCGATCGTCTCCTCAGGTGTCTCCTCGATCTTCTCCTCGATCTTCTCCTCGATCGTCTACTCGATCTTCTCCTCGATCTTCTCCTCGATCGTCTACTCGATCTTCTCCTCGATCTTCTCCTCGATCGTCTCCTCGGTCTTCTCCTCGATCGTCTCCTCGGTCTTCTCCTCGATCGTCTCCTCGATCTTCTCCTCGATCGTCTCCTCGATCTTCTCCTCGATCGTCTCCTCGGTCTTCTCCTCGATCTTCTCCTCAATCTTCTCCTCAGGTGTCTCCTCGATCGTCTCCTCAGGTGTCTCCTCGATCGTCTCCTCAGGTGTCTCCTCGATCTTCTCCTCGATCTTCTCCTCGATCGTCTCCTCGGTCTTCTCCTCGATCGTCTCCTCGATCGCCTCCTCGATCGTCTCCTCGATCGTCTCCTCGATCTTTTCCTCGATCTTCTCCTCGATCGTCTCCTCGGTCTTCTCCTCGATCGTCTCCTCGATCGTCTCCTCGGTCTTCTCCTCGATCGTCTCCTCAATCTTTTCCTCGATCGTCTCCTCAGGTGTCTCCTCGATCGTCTCCCCGGGCGTCTCCTCGATCATCTCCTCAATCATCTCCTCAGGTGTCTCCTCGATCATCTCCTCAGGTGTCTCCTCGATCATCTCCTCAGGTGTCTCCTCGATAGTCTCCTCGATCGTCTCCCCGGGCGTCTCCTCGATCATCTCCTCAATCATCTCCTCAGGTGTCTCCTCGATCATCTCCTCAGGTGTCTCCTCAATCATCTCCTCAGGTGTCTCCTCGATCATCTCCTCAGGTGTCTCCTCGATCATCTCCTCAGGTGTCTCCTCGATAGTCTCCTCGATCGTCTCCCCGGGCGTCTCCTCAGGTGTCTCCTCGATAGTCTCCTCGATCGTCTCCCCGGGCGTCTCCTCAGGTGTCTCCTCGATCATCTCCTCAGGTGTCTCCTCGATCGTCTCCCCGGGCGTCTCTTCTAATCTCTAAAGTATAATCTGGAGCCCTTTATCTCCGGCCTGCCCCTCCCCCGCTCTGTATATATACATGGAGTATATACTGCAGTGGGAAGAATTCCCTTTATTACCCCATTGGTGACCCCGGGGGGGAGGGGCGGGGGGAGGGGCATTTAGTGTCCCCACAAGAGATTCCGGTCCGGACTGGTTTTGTATCTTCCATTCCCAGATTTCTTTTTCAGGTAAAAGTACAGAAAATATTTGTTGATCACGCCAGTCACATCCTGGGGACTTATCTACAATGTTATCAGCCTTACCAGCTTTCCTCTGTGATCTACAAAACACCTCCCTGGCGGGGGATGGTGTCGGGGTTCCTCCAGTGATACAGTACAGTGAGTGAGCTTTGTCACCCCAGGACTACAGACCATTGCCCTCTGGGGTGAGGGGAAGGTGTTCTGTAGTCCTAGCACTCTTCTGTCCTATTCTGATAATGCGGCTCCTCCACAGATACAGTACGGTGAGTGTTAGGACTACAGAACAACTCCCCCTTCTTATAGAGATGCTAGGAATGGTGGGAAGTGACACAGCCAGGAATTACACCTTACAGCACCGGGATCCCGGGATCACTTCCCACCATTTCTACCAACTGCCGGGATCACTTCCCACCATTCCTACCAACTGCCGGGATCACTTCCCACCATTCCTACCAACTGCCGGGATCACTTCCCACCATTCCTACCAACTGCCGGGATCACTTCCCACCATTCCTACCAACTGCCGGGATCACTTCCCACCATTCCTACCAACTGCCAGGATCACTTCCCACCATTCCTACCAACTGCCGGGATCACTTCCCACCATTCCTACCAACTGCCGGGATCCCGGGATCACTTCCCTCCATTCCTACCAACTGCCGGGATCACTTCCCACCATTCCTACCAACTGCCGGGATCACTTCCCACCATTCCTACCAACTGCCGGGATCACTTCCCACCATTCCTACCAACTGCCGGGATCCCGGGATCACTTCCCTCCATTCCTACCAACTGCCGGGATCACTTCCCACCATTCCTACCAACTGCCGGGATCACTTCCCACCATTCCTACCAACTGCCGGGATCACTTCCCACCATTCCTACCAACTGCCGGGATCCCGGGATCACTTCCCTCCATTCCTACCAACTGCCGGGATCACTTCCCACCATTCCTACCAACTGCCAGGATCACTTCCCACCATTCCTACCAACTGCCGGGATCACTTCCCACCATTCCTACCAACTGCCGGGATCACTTCCCACCATTCCTACCAACTGCCGGGATCACTTCCCACCATTCCTACCAACTGCCGGGATCCCGGGATCACTTCCCTCCATTCCTACCAACTGCCGGGATCCCGGGATCACTTCCCACCATTCCTACCAACTGCCGGGATCCCGGGATCACTTCCCACCATTCCTACCAACTGCCGGGATCACTTCCCACCATTCCTACCAACTGCCGGGATCCCGGGATCTTTTCCCACCATTCTCACCAAGTGGCGGGATCCCGGGATCACTTCCCACCAAGTGTCGGGATCCCGGGGCTGTAAGGTGTGATTCCTGGCTGTGTAGAGGGAAGGCCGGAGCTGACGAAGGAGGAGGAGGAGGTGGAGTAGGGCAGGCGATCCCGATCCGGGGTTATGGAGAATTATCTGCTTTGCTCAGGATAACAGCAGGTCCAACAGATGCAGCTCAGAGGATTTAGCAGAAGCTAAAATCAGAAAGCAGAAATCGCAGCGGCGCAGACCTGTCCTCCTAATCAGGACGCCGCTAATAGCCTCTTCCCTTCTCCCAGCACCTCCTCATTCACAAAGAATAACCGCCGCCGCTGGGCCCGAGCCAAATACCCCCCCAACCCCCCATCTGCCCCAAACCCCCCCCCCTCCCCCCATAAATGTATCTCAATATATAGAATAGGAAATATTTAATCTACAAAAACGCATCAAATGTATCTCAGAATAACATAAAAGAAAAGCACAATACATGGAAACAAAAAAGAAGACATTGTTTATATTTATATTTTAAAAGCATAAAATGTATCTAAAATATTAAGCTACAAAAATACTATATATTAAATATAATTAAACACTGCAATTAAAAAATGCATTTCCTGTATCTAAATATATAAATAATATATAAAGCACATCAATATATATACTATAAAAATATACAAAATGTATCATAATAAATATTTATATGGAATTTATAGAATAAAAACATAAAATGTATCTAAGTGACAATATAAGAATATAAAAACACGGCTCTGTCATGAAGGTCCAGGTAAAGGGGCGCGGGGGAGCGGGGGGCGGGGGGCAGGAAGGGGTTAATAAAGAAAAGAAAACAGAATAAAATGGATGGAAGATACAATCAGAGGAAGAAATTTCACAGAATTGAGTTACATGAAGTGATTTCCATCTCTGTGTCTCGCCCTGGTCTTGTCTCCTCCCACCCTGGTCTTGTGTCCTCCCACCCTGGTCTTGTCTCCTCCCACCCTGATCTTGTCTCCTCCCACCATGGTCTTGTCTCCTCCCACCCTGGTCTTGTCTCCTCCCACCCTGGTCTTGTGTCCTCCCACCCTGGTCTTGTCTCCTCCCACCATGGTCTTGTCTCCTCCCACCCTGGTCTTGTCTCCTCCCACACTGGTCTTGTCTCCTCCCACCCTGGTCTTGTCTCCTCCCACCCTGTTCTTGTCTCCTCCCACCCTGGTCTTGTCTCCTCTCACCCTGGTCTTGTCTTTTCCCACCCTGTTCTTGTCTCCTCCCACCCTGGTCTTGTCTCCTCTCACCCTGGTCTTGTCTTTTCCCACCCTGGTCTTGTCTCCTCCCACCCTGGTCTTGTCTTGTCTCCTCTCACCCTGGTCTTGTCTCCTCCTACCCCGGTCTTGTCTCCTCCTACCCCGGTCTTGTCTCCTCCCACCCTGGTCTTGTCCCCTTCCACCCTGGTCTTGTCTTGTCTCCTCTCACCCTGGTCTTGTCTCCTCCTACCCCGGTCTTGTCTCCTCCTACCCCGGTCTTGTCTCCTCCCACCCTGGTCTTGTCTCCTCCCACCCTGGTCTTGTCTCCTCCCACCCTGTTCTTGTCTCCTCCCACCCTGGTCTTGTCTCCTCCCACCCTGTTCTTGTCTCCTCCCACCCTGGTCTTGTCTCCTCTCACCCTGGTCTTGTCTCCTCTCACCCTGGTCTTGTCCCCTTCCACCCTGGTCTTGTCTTGTCTCCTCTCACCCTGGTCTTGTCTCCTCCTAGCCCGGTCTTGTCTCCTCCCACCCTGGTCTTGTCTCCTCTCACCCTGGTCTTGTCTCCTCTCACCCTGGTCTTGTCCCCTTCCACCCTGGTCTTGTCTTGTCTCCTCTCACCCTGGTCTTGTCTCCTCCTACCCCGGTCTTGTCTCCTCCCACCCTGGTCTTGTCTCCTCCCACCCTGGTCTTGTCTTGTCTCCTCTCACCCTGGTCTTGTCTCCTCCTACCCCGGTCTTGTCTCCTCCTACCCCGGTCTTGTCTCCTCCCACCCTGGTCTTGTCTCCTCCCACCCTGGTCTTGTCTCCTTCCACCCTGGTCTTGTCTCCTCCCACCCTGTTCTTGTCTCCTCCCACCCTGGTCTTGTCTCCTCCCACCCTGTTCTTGTCTCCTCCCACCCTGGTCTTGTCTCCTCTCACCCTGGTCTTGTCTTTTCCCACCCTGTTCTTGTCTCCTCCCACCCTGGTCTTGTCTCCTCTCACCCTGGTCTTGTCTCCTCTCACCCTGGTCTTGTCCCCTTCCACCCTGGTCTTGTCTTGTCTCCTCTCACCCTGGTCTTGTCTCCTCCTACCCCGGTCTTGTCTCCTCCTACCCCGGTCTTGTCTCCTCCCACCCTGGTCTTGTCCCCTTCCACCCTGGTCTTGTCTTGTCTCCTCTCACCCTGGTCTTGTCTCCTCCTACCCCGGTCTTGTCTCCTCCTACCCCGGTCTTGT
The DNA here is from genome assembly GCF_905171775.1 of Rana temporaria. Taxonomy (NCBI): domain Eukaryota; kingdom Metazoa; phylum Chordata; class Amphibia; order Anura; family Ranidae; genus Rana; species Rana temporaria. Next base: position 1,063,211 of record NC_053496.1, read on the forward strand.
CTCCTCCCACCCTGGTCTTGTCTCCTCCCACCCTGGTCTTGTCTCCTCCCACCCTGTTCTTGTCTCCTCCCACCCTGGTCTTGTCTCCTCCCACCCTGTTCTTGTCTCCTCCCACCCTGGTCTTGTCTCCTCTCACCCTGGTCTTGTCTTTTCCCACCCTGTTCTTGTCTCCTCCCACCCTGGTCTTGTCTCCTCTCACCCTGGTCTTGTCTCCTCTCACCCTGGTCTTGTCCCCTTCCACCCTGGTCTTGTCTTGTCTCCTCTCACCCTGGTCTTGTCTCCTCCTACCCCGGTCTTGTCTCCTCCCACCCTGGTCTTGTCTCCTCTCACCCTGGTCTTGTCTCCTCTCACCCTGGTCTTGTCCCCTTCCACCCTGGTCTTGTCTTGTCTCCTCTCACCCTGGTCTTGTCTCCTCCTACCCCGGTCTTGTCTCCTCCCACCCTGGTCTTGTCTCCTCCCACCCTGGTCTTGTCTTGTCTCCTCTCACCCTGGTCTTGTCTCCTCCTACCCCGGTCTTGTCTCCTCCTACCCCGGTCTTGTCTCCTCCCACCCTGGTCTTGTCTCCTCCCACCCTGGTCTTGTCTCCTCCCACCCTGGTCTTGTCTCCTCCCACCCTGTTCTTGTCTCCTCCCACCCTGGTCTTGTCTCCTCCCACCCTGTTCTTGTCTCCTCCCACCCTGGTCTTGTCTCCTCTCACCCTGGTCTTGTCTTTTCCCACCCTGTTCTTGTCTCCTCCCACCCTGGTCTTGTCTCCTCTCACCCTGGTCTTGTCTCCTCTCACCCTGGTCTTGTCCCCTTCCACCCTGGTCTTGTCTTGTCTCCTCTCACCCTGGTCTTGTCTCCTCCTACCCCGGTCTTGTCTCCTCCTACCCCGGTCTTGTCTCCTCCCACCCTGGTCTTGTCTCCTCCCACCCTGGTCTTGTCTCCTTCCACCCTGGTCTTGTCTCCTCCCACCCTGTTCTTGTCTCCTCCCACCCTGGTCTTGTCTCCTCCCACCCTGGTCTTGTGTCCTCCCACCCTGGTCTTGTCTCCTCCCACCCTGGTCTTGTCTCCTCCCACGCTGGTCTTGTCTCCTCCCACCCTGGTCTTTTCTCCTCCCACCCTGGTCTTGTCTCCTCCCACCCTGGTCTTATCTCCTCCCACCCTGGTCTTGTCCCCTCCCACAGGCTCTTGTCCCTTCCCACACTGGTCATGTCTCCTCCCACCCTGGTCTTGTGTCCTCCCACCCTGGTCTTGTCCCCTCCCACTCTGGTCTTGTCTCCTCCCACGCTGGTCTTGTGTCCTCCCACCCTGATCTTGTCCCCTCCCACTCTGGTCTTGTCTCCTCCCATCCCGGTCTTGTGTCCTCCCACCCTGGTCTTGTCCCCTCCCACCCTGGTCTTGTCTCCTCCCACGCTGGTCTTGTGTCCTCCCACCCTGATCTTGTCCCCTCCCACTCTGGTCTTGTCTCCTCCCATCCCGGTCTTGTCTCCTCCCACCCTGGTCTTATCTCCTCCCACCCTGGTCTTGTCCCCTCCCACAGGCTCTTGTCCCTTCCCACACTGGTCTTGTCTCCTCCCACCCTGGTCTTGTGTCCTCCCACCCTGGTCTTGTCCCCTCCCACCCTGGTCTTGTCTCCTTCCACCCTGGTCTTGTCTCCTCCCACGCTGGTCTTGTGTCCTCCCACCCTGATCTTGTCCCCTCCCACTCTGGTCTTGTCTCCTCCCATCCCGGTCTTGTCTCCTACTACCCTGGTCTTGTCTTCTCCCACCCTGGTCTTGTCTCCTCCCACCCTAGTCTTGTCTCCTCCCACCCTAGTCTTGTCCCATCCTACCCTGGTCTTGTCCCCTCCCACCCTGGTCTTGTCTCCTTCCACCCTGGTCTTGTGTCCTCCTACCCTGGTCTTGTCTTCTCCCACCCTGGTCTTGTCTCCTCCCACCCTGGTCTTGTCTTCTCCCACCCTGGTATTGTCTTCTCCTACCCTGGTCTTGTTTCCTCCCACCCTGATCTTGTCCCCTCCCGCTCTGGTCTTGTCCCCTCCCTCCCTGGTCTTGTCCCCTCCTACCCTGGTTTTGTCTCCTCCCACCCTGGTCTTGTCCCCTCCCACCCTGGTCTTGTCTTCTCCCACCCTGGTCTTGTCTCCTCCCACCCTGGTCTTGTCCCATCCTACCCTGGTCTTGTCTCCTCCCACCCTGGTCTTGTCCCCTCCCACCCTGGTCTTGTCTTCTCCCACCCTGGTCTTGTCTCCTCCCACCCTGGTCTTGTCCCATCCTACCCTGGTCTTGTCTCCTCCCACCCTGGTCTTGTCTCCTCCCACCCCAGTCTTGTCTCCTCCCACCCTGGTCTTGTCCCCTCCCACCCTGGTCTTGTCTCCTCCCATGCCAGTCGTGTCTCCTCCCACCCTGGATAGTGGGAGGGTTTTTCCAGTGGCTGCTGGCTCTGCGTGGTGTGTAATGAGGTGGCATAGAGAAGCACAGAGACCCGGTGATGACATCACTGAGTCTAAAATAAGAAATGGAATGAAAACCTTTTTTTATGTCATTTGCATGTTGATGAGGGGGGAGGGGAGGAACCAGGAAAGGCCAAATATAAGAAGATTAACTTCAGCTGGAGAAAAAAATTGAAGCAGGATTGTTTTCATAGTAGAAAAGCGGCAGAAACAAATCGCCCTCGCTGTCACCGGGGGAGGGGTGTTTCAGCCGTTCTGCTCCCAGAGATCTGTATACAGTATATAGAGTCCTATGACATCATACTGTCCCCCGGATCAGGTTGGTGATGAAGATTTGGACAATCCACCGAAAATACCCATCAGATATTGGCTGAGCCCTTATTAAACCTCAAGGCCCCCGGCTGGGGGTCTCCATGTGGGGTACAGATCAAGGTCATACCCATTGTGTTGGGTCATCTCTTGGCTATGGGCACCTCACTCACCTGTGACTAGTAGGGTTTGGGGTCCTCAAGCTTGCCCTGAAAGTCTTGGGGGGGGGGGGCATGTGGCATAATGGTCAGGTTCAAGCTCTTCCCCTCCAATGGGCAGTACCACCTAATACATGAGTAGACCTCGCTTCAGCAGGGCTCCCAAAAAAAGGGGTCCGCCTGGTTTCAGCAGGGTGGACCCCGAGTATGCCAGTTCCCATCCGGAGTCTTGTGCTTTGGGGGGTCGGGGTCTCTTTCTCTTTGGAACACACGTTCTCTTTTTATGAACACATTTTTATGTATTTTTTGCTCCTGGTGTTAGTTTCGAGTGTGCCCACTTTATTTACCTCTGCTTAGTAGGGTGTAGGTCCTCAGACTTGCCCTGAAAGTCTTGTGGGAAAGAGCTTGCCGGCCCCACGGTCAGGTTCTCCCCCTCCCATGGGGTCTCCCTTTGGGCCCCCCCCCCCAGTGCTTGGGTAGGCTGTGCTTGGGCAGGTCTACCGAAGAAAGGGGTCCGCCTGGTTTCAGATGGGTGGATCTCAAGTAGCCCAGTGCCCGTCAGGAGTCTTGCACCTTGGGGGGAAGAATGGGTGCCCCTGGTTTTGGTTAGGTGGACTATGAGTACCTCAGTCTCCGTCAGAAGTCCTGTTGCCCCCTAGGGATCAGGGACAGGGTCCTTCTCTTCAAAGGAAGGCCAACTTGCCCTGATAGTCTTGTGGGGAAGAGCTTGCCGGCCCTACGGTCAGGTTCTCCCCCTCCCATGGGGTCTCCTTTTGCCCCCCCAGTGCTTGGGTAGGCTGTGCTTGGGCAGGTCTACCGAAGAAAGGGGTCCACCTGGTTTCAGATGGGTGGACCTCAAGTAGCCCAGTCCATGTCAGGAGTCTTGCACCTTGGGGGAAGAATGGGTGCCCCTGGTTTTGGTCAGGTGGACTATGAGTACCTCCGTCTCCGTCAGAAGTCCTGTTGCCCCCTAGGGATCAGGGACAGGGTCCTTCTCTTCAAAGGAAGGCCAACTTGCCCTGATAGTCTTGTGGGGAAGAGCTTGTGGCCCTACGGCTAGGTTCTTCTCCTCCGATGGGGTCTCCCTTCGGGGGGCCCCACCTAGTACTTAGGCAGGTCTACCGAAGAAAGGGGTCCGCCTGGTTTCAGCTGGGTGGACCCCGAGTATCCCAGTTCCCATCCGGAGTCTTGTGCTTTGGGGGGTCGGGGTCTCTTTCTCTTTGGGACACACGTTCTCTTTTTGTGAACAAATCTTTATTTATTTTTTGCTCCTGGTGTTAGTTTCGAGTGTGCCCACTTTATTTACCTCTGCTTAGTAGGGTGTAGGTCCTCAGACTTGCCCTGAAAGTCTTGTGGGGAAGAGCTTGCCGGCCCTACGGTCAGGTTCTCCCCCTCCCATGGGGTCTCCCTTTGGGCCCCCCCCCCCCAGTGCTTGGGTAGGCTGTGCTTGGGCAGGTCTACCGAAGAAAGGGGTCCGCCTGGTTTCAGATGGGTGGACCACAAGTAGCCCAGTCCCCGTCAGGAGTCTTGCACCTTGGGGGAAGAATGGGTGCCCCTGGTTTTGGTCAGGTGGACCATGAGTACCTCAGTCTCCGCCAGAAGTCCTGTTGCCCCCTAGGGATCAGGGACAGGGTCCTTTCTCTTCAAAGGAAGACCAACTTGCCCTGAAAGTCTTGTGGGGAAGAGCTTGTGGCCCTACGGCCAGGTTCTCCTCCTCCCATGGGGTCTCCCTTCGGGGGGCCCCACCTAGTAC